>NC_081192.1:86955698-87230698 GCF_902713425.1 Acipenser ruthenus
AAACAAATAGTTGTTTGAAAGTAAATCGTGATCCTGGATCAATTCTAGTACAGTATTTTTTGTATTATTATTTGAATTAATGATGTGATGTTTTCTAAATATGTTATACTTTTTTTTCAGGAAGGTTTAATTTTTGATATCAACAATTCTGTTTTTGATATGATAAAACCTCTATTGCATATCAGAAATAAGATTGAGAATTGTTTATCAAAATGTCTATTTTTATATAAACAATTCTATTTTTGATATCAACATTTCTATTTTTGATATCATAACATGTCTAGCTGATATCAAAAATAAGATTGAGAATTGTTTATCAAAATGTCTATTTTTATATAAACAATTATATTTTTTTATATCGAAAAATCTGTTTTTTATAATTTGCGTCATATGTGCGTGACAAAGTGCAACGAGGCATAGTAAGAGTCGGTGTATCAGTGCGGCTGAAATTACTAAAGTCAACAAACTGGAAAGCAAACATGGCCTGGTTTATTATTATTATTATTTATTTATTAGCAGACGCCCTTATCCAGGGCGACTTACAATTGTTACAAGATATCACATTATTTTTACATACAATTACCCATTTATACAGTTGGGTTTTTACTGGAGCAATCTAGGTAAAGTACCTTGCTCAAGGGTACAGCAGCAGTGTCCCCACTGGGGATTGAACCCACAACCCTCCGGTCAAGAGTCCAGAGCCCTAACCACTACTCCACACTGCTGCCCAGTTGACATTGAAATAAACTTGAATTACAAACGCATAGAACCAATTCGGTGTACTTATATTGTTACGTGGGCCATCAAAATCTGGAGAAACAATACACAAAACGCTCAAAATGTGTATATTTAAAATAAAACCGTGATTAGTTGAGCGAGCAAAACAAAAATATGACCAGTCCATATAAGTACAAATAAACTAGTACTGGTAAATCTACTCGTTTCACATAGTGGAATAGCTTTTTTTAAAAAATTGTAATGCAATTACATGCACAGCATTGTGCGGTTCTAAGTACTGTCGGCCAAATTGTACTACACAATCATTGCAAGTACGTTTAATTGCAGTGAGGACAAATGGTGAACTGCGGGTCTATGTCAATGTTACAATCCGGCGCTTCCTGCACTGTAAAAGGAAGTTGTTACCAATACTTACACGAAACCGAAGAGATGAAGCAGCAGTTTATTTGACTCAAAACAAAAACGGGTTGAAGCATTGTTTTTTTTAAAAAAATTACAATAAAAGCCTCATGGCGTTGAGCTCCGAGGGCCGGGCGCAGCCCCCGCCTCTCTCCTTTATGGGGCTCTCACAGGCCGGCTGCAGCACCGTTCTCATGTCGGTGCGGGTCTCCGTCTGCCACTCGGGTATCAGACCGCTGTGTCTACCCGGGGCCGGGGACGAGTCGCTCCGGCTCCAACTGAGTATGGATCCGGGGAAGGCAGGGGAATTCCGCCTAGCGCTGCGGGACACCAGTGGCGCCAGCACAGGCAGAAGCGTGGTAAGACAAAAACAAACACAATTATTCTTTATTTGTACTTTTTCTTTTGTTTATTTCAGAGTATTTAATTTAAAAACTTGTCTGGCGTGGGTTCTTTAGTCACACTGTTAAACCGTTTTAAAGTTGTGTTGACGTTCCTGATTTGCTGTTGAGGCAGATCGTTTTAAGAGGGTGCAGTGTAATTTAGGGACGTTGTCAGATTCTGTCATGATTCTGTCAAAAATACGGAAATAATATTTGTGCGCTACATTAGTCCCGCTTTTCTGCCAGCGGTACCGTGTTATATTGCCTTCCTTAAATAACTTTGTACTGTTTCCTTGAACACTAAAGCGCAAAAATACAGGCTAAATTGATCAGTACGATGCAGTCTGTGGTTGTTTAGTTTTTATGTGCCCAGTATGGTTTATTTAAACAAATGTTAACATACAGCAATAATACCCGTCCAATTCATTGTATGTGGGGTCATATTTTAAAAGCGTTTACTCCAGTCTTCTAATGAAGTCCTATTTTTTGAAAGATGAACATTTAGCAGTACTGTACAAAAACTGAGAAACAAACATCTAGTCAGTGCTTAAGAGAGTTTCGAGTACATGACTTAGATGTTTCCTGTACTACTAGTGTTGTAAAGTCAACAGGTGTTTTTAGCCTTTCAAAGAAATATGAGTTAATTAAATATAGAAGAATAAGTCGACCCTGTAGTGTCTTGTGTGTCGACTGTTGAACAGGATTTGGTTAAAAAAAGGGGACGAGATGAGCATGCTTCAAGGCTGCCTGTTTGGGGGTGTACTGTAAACAAATACAAAATAACATAGAAATGCACTTAGTAGATCCTACCAAAAGTGTTTGACAGATTATTATTGGCAGCAATTTTTGTTATTTTAGGATTTTTTGAATACAGTACGATTCAGCATTGTGTATCAATGAATCGTGATTCTTCCTTTACCTGTTATATCATATCACGAGGTATTTTGTCGTTTGTATTGCGATACCAGATCAAAAGCACAATGTACTGTAACTCATTATCGTTCACCAAGTGGTTCTTGAATGTAGTGTGTTTTAGTTTGTATGAATACATACTCTCCCTAACTCCATTTCACACCCAAACTAACTCAGTTCTCATTTGCTTCCATGTAAAGCCCCTTTCACACTGGCACTCCTACCTGGGTTCTGGCTACCCGGGCCACAATCCCTCGCAGTGTGAAACCACTTACCTGGGTTGTACCCTGGTTAAACCGGGTCACAGCGACCTACCTCAGTATGTGGGTCGAGACGCTTTGACCCAGGCTGAGCGAGACAAAAGGCATGATGGCCGTCCGTAAGCCGACGAAATAACAAACAGCCGTGGCTGCGTGAAGGTTTCACTTCCGCAAGGAACATTTCTGTTTAGCCATAATTTTGTTGCTTGAGACACACCATGAGCCAGATTGCAGCAGGGATGAAGAAACATTATCTAAAATCAACATTTGGTACCACGATTTGAGAAAATGTTTCAGAGAGGCTTGAATGGAAGCGTCCGTAACAAGCTGCTTCCAGGGCATTGATACGCGCATTGTGTACTTGTGTCTATCATCCAGGTCAACCCTGCTGTATCAAAAGCAGTGTGAAATCGCGTAGCCGACCCGCATGACACAGGGTCCTGACCCGGGTAGGTTCCGACCCGGGTAGAGCATGCCAGTGTGAAAGGGGCTTAAGTGTGATTCATTGTTTTTAAACCAAAGAAAATTAGACTAATCAACCCTTGCTGGATTTTTACTAATTTGATAATTATTTTTTTATTTTTCTGTAAATTATTCAATTTTTATATATGTATGTTATTATTGAAATTGGTATGTAACAACTAAAAGTACAACCTTCATCAGATTATATTCTACCATGACATATCAGATCAGAGTCCTGTGGGGGTCTGATTGTTCCGACCCGGAACCTGAATCTGCTGCAACACCGTCTTCTTACCCGCGACCCGACCTGACCCGACCCGCTTTAATAAGACCTGCAACCCGACCCGAACCCACAAGTGTTTGTCCTTTACCTACTGCCTGCGTCGACTGACTCTCACGCTCTCACATTCACACACAGATATCTCTACTATTCTCTACATATTGAGTTTATACAGTAGGCAATACAAACTGAGAACACTGCTTAGTCAGCTGACTTCTCCCTAATTGCCTCCTGCTTTGGTGCAGGAAATACCGGTACATTTACCTTCTAATACGTTATTTGGCAAAGGCTTACAGACGAGTATGCTGAAAGGACAGAAAATGTTCTTGCCGATTCAAATTAAGACCCTATCCTGACCCGAAAATGACATTTTTTGATGCGCACCTGAACCGCAAGCCGTAAAAAAATTTACATTCCAACCCAAACCCGACCCGCTTTTGTGCGTCACCCATGGGTACCCGACCTGATGCAGGACTCTATATCAGATTGCAGTTATAACATTTTTATGAGATAATTAAGATTAAATAACAGTATATCAGTATGCCAAAAAGAAATAGACCATCACTCAGTGTAAGGTTCCTGTCCTTTTTGACAACAATTTATATTAATCGTCATTGTAGGACCGATTTATATAAAATTGCAACAACTTATAATCATATTAGTTTTATAAGTTGATAGCCTAATACAGAACGAAAGTAATATTTACCACATCTGGACGAATCCCCTACCAAATCAGCACAGTGTTTATTTGTTGTAAGAAACACAGTTAACTAATGTTCAGTTCTGACGTGTAGAGGCTCTGTTGCAGCTTGTTGTGATGCTGCTGGGTGTGGATGCTCTTTTGGTATGGTAACCTTCAGGGACTGTCATTCCTTTTCTTTTCCACCGCCTTTCTGGCTTCTCTGATGTAATTCCCTTTCCCCAACTGTAAACACATTCTCAGCACACAGGACCCCCACCCAAACTGATTATACAAAGCCGAGATTTTACAAATTAATAATTGTCACAATGTGTTTTCAAACACATACACACACATTATACACGGTAAGTGTTATATAGAAAAGTAAGCCGCTTCCAGTACAAAAACAAAAATTTAAACTATAGAAATTGAAGCGTATTCCCAGCACCCCTTGTGAAGAACGTGTATCGTCTCCCTGTCTTCCACAGTCCATCGTGGAATACAACCTGCGTGACATCCGCTACGAGCTGAAGAGCAGCCGCTGTCACGAGCTGGCGCTGCTGGGACAGCCTGACGAGCGCATGACCTTCAACTTCAGGGATGAGAAGGAGGCTCAGGAGTGGTCGACCATCATCACCACCTCTGTGCGCGAGGTGCAGAGAGGTACGGGCACCACCGTGGATACATACGCTCTCTTGGTGTTGTGATATAGGTAGACCCACTCCTCCCAGTCCCATAGAACTTTTATCAGCCCACGAAGGCACAGCTGCCTTAGCTTGGTTTGCTCATCGCGGGGCAGACTAAAAAAGTTTATCAGCATCCCCACCTCCAAGGATGTAGGGGACCTGTCAGGGCTTGAGTTACGCTCCATCTTGTATCTTTTTTTTTTTTTTAAGTTTCCAGCTGGGTCACTAGGGGGCGCTGTCCCACTTCAGACACCAAATGTGATATAACTCCCAGCCAAGACTGGGTTGGCGCAGTTTAAATAGGCTTAGCCATCCCTAACTAAAGGGTTGGGATGGCTAAGCCGTTTTCCCAGCAAAACCACTCCTTTAATTTACCAGGCAAGTCCTTCACTGGTTTTCCTTAAATAAACCGGAAACAAAACATACTCTTCAAGTCTAACCACACAGTACCTTCTTTCTTGTACACACAGTACTTGCTGTTGTTGCCAGCTCCCTGGCCGTTCTCTCCATGATGGGGCTTCAAGCTCCCTTTTTGTATCATGTGGCTGTTCCCAATTAGTACCAATTATCTAATATGAGAACAGCCACATTCTCACATGTATTTGGTAGGGGTATGAATTAACCCCATTCCTGCCAACCACCACCAAAACACATACCCCTAACACTTTATTTACTGGCAGGGCAGCTCCCCCTTGTACTCAGCACACATGGCCCCAACGGCCACCTCACCCTTAAAGTCCCAAAAGCCCTGTTCATAGTTCCAGCCCAGGATCAGAGGCAACAGTGGGTCCATAGGTGGTGGCCACGGTGTGAGGCATCCCCAGCTCCAAGGATGTAGGGGACTTGTCAGGGCTTGAGCTATGCTTACATGATATAATCTATAATAATAGAGGTTTGTATGGTGATACAAGACCAAAAGCACAACATAGTCCATTGTAGTTCCCCAAGTGGTTTCTTGAATGAAGAGTACTGTAAATCTTTAATCGTTGGTATGAATACATACTCTCCCTATTTCCATTTACTTTTTTGTCTTTTAACAAAATGGTCAATCACACCGTGATATGTATTGTATTGTTACACCTGTATTTCACACTGTGTTTGTTTTGTGCTAAGCACTTAAGCACTTTATCCTGTACATTGTCTGCTAATAAATACACAGTACAAGTGTCTGCATCTCCACTGAGCCTTGTTTTACACAGTATGCAGTAAAACCTTGCAGTGAAACCAGCTCGGTAAAAAGGAAATATCGCAATTAAGGCCATTTTGCTGTAACTAAACTGAAATGTATTTTGGATTCAATATCTCTCCCTCTGTGCACTTTACACTTCAGAGGTGGCAGGCTACAATATGCTGTGCATACTATTTCTCTTTTGTACAGCGGAGAATGTAACGCATTTCTGATTCAATCTCTTCCTCCCTTCTTCTGCAGTGGCTGCGACCTCCTCAGGCGCCCCCCTGAATATGCCCCCCTCTCGGGCACAGGACCGCACGCTGCAGCATGAACACGTGTTACCCAAAGCCTCTGCTGAATTGCCCAGGACAGGTAAATAAATAAATAATTTTCCAGCAATTACCTGCTCGATCACTGCTCACAACTTAAGCACCTGACAAAAGATGAGGTCTGTCTTCTAGCAGATGATTTTATGTTTCCATTTAAAGCAAGTTTCAAGATTTAAAAGTCCTGTTAGCATCTCAAGAGCGTAATAAGCACTCCACTGGGAGAGGTTTGTAACATACTCGTGGACTGCCTAATGCAAGAATCCATGATAAGTGCTAATTGGTATTGGTGAAACCAGCCTTTCATGTTTTAGGGAGCTTCATAGACTTGCATTAAACTGAGAATCTTTAGAGCTGACTTTTTTGGAGCTAAGGGATTGGTGTGTAAGAAAGAGTGGGAGAAAGGGGAAACCTGCATGTACCTGTATAAAATGCTTGTGAGTATCTCATTTTGGATTTATATTTCTGTTGTGTTTGTTCTTGTTTGCAGAGGATCTGTCGGCCCAGCTGTCCCAAGCTATCAAGGCCGGAGAGCTGCAGACGGCTTCCGATTGTGCAATGGCACTTGCTCGCCAGCAGGTGGCACTGTGCATCCAGTTAAAAGAGAGCAACTACATGGAGAGGGAGATTAGGTGGGAGAAACAGCACCAGAACACTACACCAACAGTACCGGTCAAAACGTGCTTTTAACTGCCTCGACGCTGAAGAAATCTCAGTTTCGGATTGTAAAACACAACAAACATTCCTAAAATGATTCGATTTTTTCACCATCTAAGCAGACAAATCACTTTTTAGTGGTGGACCAGTGCTGTACTATATGTAAATATGTATGCTTGTCTCTCTTGTGTCTTTTTGTGAGCAATTTGGGTGGGCAAGAGGACTGAGAAGCAAAGCTGAAATGAGACGACACTTTACATAGTTAATGCCATTATCCGTGTTTTGGAATTGCCTGAGAGTGGCTTCAAGATTTATGATGAAAATTCACTCACTGCCTTTTCATTCAGCGCTCACATGAGATTTGCTTTAGATGTTATGTTAAAGCAATCAATACAAAGTACAGAGAGCTTTTTGAAATGTGAGTCCCCACCCCTACATACACACCAGTCCAGTGGGATGGTAGTGACACACGAGTTGAATCTGTCTAATGTCTGTTTGTTTGTCTTCCAGTATAAAGGTAGGGGTGGAAGATGCTACAACTTCCTGTTGTGTCACAGTAAAAGTCTTCCCCTACATGACCATCTCCTCACTAAAACAGCAGGTGAGTTCAAATGCTAAATTCATGTCTTCACTCTGACTGGTTTATTACATTACAGTTTGACGCGCGCTACAGCAGCCCCTACTGGCCAGGTGCCTGGTGAGCTGAAGCGGGCACCTGCAGGGCTGGCCTTTGCCCTCTAGGAGGTGTTAGCTCACCAATGTCCTCTGTGGAGCTCCTGGGTGTAAAGAAGCAATTGCCTTTAGGATCGGATGACCCCCACTGACCTTCAGTTCTGAGCTGCAGTGAGGGAGTGTAATTGGACATTCGAAATAGGGGGGGAAATCAGTGATAGATGTTGTGTATATATACAGCTGCAGTCAAAAGTTTACATACCCCAATGGAAATGTGTAATTTGTAGAAATTTCTCAAAAACAAAGAATTTTAGGAAAAATCTTTTGTAGCAAAAGTTTTGCTTTTGTGGATGAGGAAAAAAAGGTACAAGAAATAGATGTCTACAATTATTGATTTCAGCATATTTTTTTTTTACAAAACTCCAAAAATGGTAATTCAAAAGTATTCATACCCTGACAAGGAAAATGAAATTGAATAGCTAGTTGAGGCACCTTTAGCAAAAATAACATCTTTTAAATGATTAAGATATTTGTCAGTGAACTTTTGGCATGATTCTTTAGTGATTTTTGACCATTCTTCAACGCAAAATTGTTCCAGTTCATTCAAATTCCAAGGACTTTTCTTGTGCACAGCCTTCTTCAACTCCTACCAAATATTCTCAATCGGATTTAGATCTGGACTTTGACAAGGCCATTCGAGAACCTTGATTGTATTCTTCTTTAACCATTCTGAAGTAGGTTTTGATGTGTGCTTTGGATCGTTGTTGTGCTGGAACGTCCAGTTGCGCTTTAAACCAAGTTTTGTAGCGGAGGGTTTCAGATGATTGGCCAATATCTTTTGGTATGCTATGGAATCCATTTTACCATATATTGGAACTACATTTCCTGTGCCATTAGAGGAGAAACAGCCCCATAGAAGGATATTACCAGCTCCATGCTTGACAGTAGGTATGGTGTTCTTTTCTTTGTACACCTCACCAGACTTTCTCCAAATGTAACGACTGTCAGCGTGACCAAATAGCTTGATTTTTGTTTCATCACTCCACAAAACCTTTGACCAAAACTCCTATCCATCTTTCAAGTGCTGTTTTGCAGACTTTAAAAAAAAAAAAAAAAAATTGGAATCTGCAATTATTTTTTCTCATTTTCTCCCCAATTTGGAAAGCCCAATTATTTTTTATTTCAACCCGGCTCACTGCTGCCACCCCTGCGCTGACTCGGGAGAGACGAAGGTAGACACACATGTCCTTTGAAACGTGTGCCGTCAGCCGTCCACTTCTTTTCTGAGACGTCAGAAATTACGAGACCGAAGGTCGAGTTTATAAACTGTCACAGAAACCCGAGATGGAATTGTTTTCCTGTAATTCACTGAAGAGGCCCATCTATTATTTTTTATAATGATGGATACCCTTGTGATGCTAATATTAAAGAAGACGAGGTTCGGCAGTACAGTTGGGTTTTTTTTAAACTTAGTGTTTCAGTGCTGTACAGACGTTCTGTGTCGTTATCCATTAGTGCTTCAGCTTTATTTGGATGATTGCCTTTACCTTGTTTTAATTTCCCATTCCTCTCCAGTTTCTCTGAGATACGAATGTACCAGCTTTACATCATTTTTCTTTTTTTTCAACATATTCTCATTTTGTTGATCATTAATGAACATTTCTGTACTGTGGGTGTTTTCGAGTAATTGAAAACGAGACATTTTGTGTTTCAATTGAAAGTGATGGTCTCGGAGTTGAATGGGTCAAAGTTCAAGTATATTTTCCTCTAGAGGAATTATCACTTTTTGACGTCACTACTGTGGTATTATGCCTTTTTTTTCAAATGGCTCAGGATGCAACTATAGCCTTCATCCATGTATGTCTGTGTGTATATATAATATATATATCAATATATATCAATATATAATATATATCAATCCCAGGCTGTGTTTTAAAATACAAAATATATGTTTACTATAACATGTGCTTCTTTAAAACCTTTTGAGACCTGTTTGTAAGAAAGGGAAATGTGTCAGTGGTTAGTGTGTTTATTTTTATTGTTTTGTTTGGTACAGTACAATCACTTTACCAGTTGTCAAAAATATATGTGTGTCAGCTGTAGTGTTTATACAGTAGGATGCATGCAGTGTAAGGTGCAAAGTGTAAAGTCGATTAACATGCCTGCTCTCTGCTGCCCCCTGCAGGTGTTCCGTGACTACGGCTTCCACTCACGTGTGCAGCGCTGGGTTATCGGGCAGAGCCTCTGTGTGGACAGTCGAACGCTGGCCTCCTACGGGGTGCGGCGTGACGGTGATACTGCCTTTCTGTACCTGGTGTCGGCGCAGCAGGCACGGCTCTCTCGCCAGCGCTACGAAGAGGAGCAGGAGATCACCATGCTGTCTGCCGGGGAGCCCCTCAGCACCGGCAACCGACTGCCCCCACTGGACAGGAGGGGCTATAGCACCCTGCCCACTAGACTGCCACAGAATAGAGGTGAGTGTGTGCTGAAATGAAGGGACAACTTTTGGTGGAACCAGGCATGGGTGCATGGAAGTTTAGGGGTGCCAGTTATTTTTTTTTTGTTATAAATTACAGCAACATTTATTTGTGTTTATTTGTGTATGGGTAAAGAGTGGAGAATTATTGAATATGAAATAAATTGGCTTACTCTGTGGCGTAGTGGTTAGGGCTCTGGACTCTTGATCGGAGGGTCGTGGGTTCAATCCCCGGTGGAGGACACTGCTGCTGTACCCTTGAGCAAGGTACTTTACCTAGATTGCTCCAGTAAAAACCCAACTGTATAAATGGGTAATTGTATGTAAAAATAATGTGATATCTTCTAACAATTGTAAGTCGCCCTGGATAAGGGCGTCTGCTAAGAAATAAATAATAATAATAATAATAATAATAATATGTAAACACCAGTGCCTGCATATGTTGGACAACAGTTAAATGTTTAGGCAGAATTCTGCAAGTTTTACCACTTTGCTAACGTTTAATTTAAACATTTAAACTATTAACATCGCAACCACACATTACCACTAGGCATGTGCAAAGCAATAAAACTGTGTATGGGCTGTTACAGTTTTTATAGTTCTGAGTGTTGTTTTCCTTGTCCTGTGATTAACAGTTCCGGTGAGAGATGGCGGGGCTGAGCGGATGGGTGTTGGTGACATCAGAGAGCTGATCAACCTAGAGATGCTTCAGCTGAACGAGGCTCTGAGTCTCAACCCAGCCAACAGAGCCCTCAGCTCCACAGTGCCAACTGGCCCTCAGGTACAGTACTGAAGCTTCGGGAAGTGGCAGAAAATGTTAGATTTAGATTGCATTTAGAGCTGGGCAGACTCTGGTCACAAGAATGTAGCATTCACATACCAGATCTGTGGTACAGAACTAGAACAGGCCCACCAAGAGAAAGGCTTTGTGTTGTAATAGACATATCATCGCTGTCAGCAACTAGACAGTGGGAGGAAGCAATTAAAAAGGCAGACAGAATGACTGGGTATGTAGTCAATCAAAGTGTAGGGTAGGTTAAAGGAGATTATGATGAGGTTGGATAAGGCACTGGTGAGACCACACTTGGAGTACTGTGATCAGTTCTGGTCACCACAGTACCCAAAAGACATTGCGGCCCTGGAGAGAGTTAAACAATGAGCAACCAGTCCAATCCCAGCGCTTAAAGGAATGAGCTATGCAGGTAGTTTTAAATCTATTTAGCCTGGAACAAAGAAGAACTAGGAGGGACTTGATTAAAGTCTTTAAAATCTTGAGAGGTGCTGACATAGTTTACCCTAACCAATACGTTAAGCACAGTACAGAAACCAGGATCAGAGGACACAGTTGACAATGAATGAGACACTTCTTTTACACGGTGAGCGGTGAGGGTGTCAAATGGGTTACCTAGCCTTGTTGTTAATGCTCAATCACGGGGATCCTTTCAGACCCAACTTAACAAAGTTTTGAGATCAATCAACTACTAGGAGCCAGATGACAATTGGTAGATTGAATGACCTCCTCTCGATCGTACATTTTCTTAAGTACAGGACCGAAGTGTTGACCTGATTATGCTATTCCTCTTGTACCGACTCCCAGTCTCAGCTTTAACCACTAGAGCACACTCTCCCTTCCAGTCCCTCAGCTCTAACCACTAGAGAACACTGCATCCCTCCCTCCCAGTCCCTCACCGCTAACCACTAGAACACACTGCATCCCTCCCAGTCATTCAGCTCTAACCAATAGACCAAACTACCTCCCTCCCTCCCCGTCCATCAACTCTGTGTTTGTGTTGCAGACTGGCTGGTCTTGTCCTTCTTGCACCTACATTAACAAGCCTACACGACCGGGCTGTGAAATCTGCAGCCATGACCGCCCCGTGGACTACGTGGTACCGGGGGGTTACCAGCCCGACGAGGAGGAGCTCTGGAGGATCCAGCAGGAGAAGGAGGTAGTCTGGCAGTACCAGCAGGTGAGAGGTGCTTGGACAGAGGGAGGGCTGCACACAGAGAGACAGTCTGCACCAGTACCAGAAGGTAGAGGGGGTTGTACACACACAGACTGCTCAACAAGCACACGCACACGGCAGGCTGTATGAACACTTAAGGAAGGAACCAAGCACACAAACACACAGACACATGTGGTTTGGCTACCAAGCGTTGACTCACATTAAGTGTTACTTTACCATTCCAAGCTCAGAATAGTCACAGAAGATCACTGCAATCTCAAACATTGTGGCTAAAAACTTGCATATCTTGATACCTATCGTGTCATGGCTTTAGTTTGTCATTACACCCGTAGGTAGAGAGGGCTATGGACTGGTAGATATGGCTATTGAATGATGTCAGCATCTGAAACTTATTAGCACATTGTCGTGCTGAATGTCAGAAAACCGTAGCACAGGAACCAGATCGTGCTTCTGTGTTTTCTGCTTCACAGTTTGGAAATGTTTTCGCTGTCAACTGTAGACTGCATATTTATTTCATTTTTACAGCAAATGACGTACAAAATATGCAAGTTGCACAGTCCTGCGGGTCTGTTGCCGATAAAGAATGGTATAATTCTATTAAAGTGTACGTTTCAATACATTAAACGACTGGGTAAACAGTTGAGGCTAGGAGATGCTTCTTCATACAGAGTGCAGAGGGTATGGAATCGGTTACCCAGTCATGTTGTTGAGGCAGAATCATTGGTGTCCTTTTAAGAACCGACTTGACAAACTTACTAGGAACTACAAGGAGCCAGACGAGCATTGATGGATCGAATAGCCTCTGGTTCATAAGTTTTATTATGATTATTGTATCATTTCCAAAGAGAGAGAGAGAGGTACTGTCAGAGATGCTGCTAACTCTTCTCTTCTTTCTTTTTTTTTGTCTTTGAATCGGCAGGAAAAAGGGAGAAGAGAAGACATGTTAGGAGCATCACAGCAGCAGCATCTCTACAACCTCAATCTGGAGGCATCGAAAGACTTTTTTAATCTAACCCAGGAGCGCTACTGATACCGGAAGGCCAGCGAATTCCCTCTTACAACCACCAGGGTGCGGCTATCCCAGACCACGGGGAGCGGGTGAAGGAGGCAGGGGGCAGGGGGCAGGGGGCAGGGGGCAGGGGGCAGGGGGCAGGGGGCAGGGGGCAGGGGGCAGGGGGCAGGGGGCGGGGGGGGGGGGCGGGCGCTGTCAACCATTCCAGTTCCACATAAGAATTTTTAAAAATGTTTTAGATTATTGCAATAGATCCGTTGTCACATACACTGCTAGCAACACAAAGTTACATTGCATTATTATTAATATTGTTATTGTTTTGTTTTTTTTTAGTTTTAAAAGAGATCTGTGTCCTTGTACCCGGTGAGTCGAACTCTTGTCCCCTAGGACACTTGTCAAGGCACTTTACCAGTTAAGCTACTGAAATAAGCGAATGAGTCAGCTCAAAACCACATATACCCGTATTGTTGTATTATAAATACATACATTTCTGGTAAAACAATATAATGCACGCACTGTCCAAATGATTTTATTAGCAACCTCCCCATGAAGGGCATTATTCCTTACTCCATGTATGAACATGGGTTTTCATGTTCGAATATTCTTTCAAAATTCAAACGAATATTCTTTCATTTTGAATAAGGTGGAAAAAATATGCAATTTGTACCATATCACAGTAAAAATGACTTGGGTAAAATACCCCCAGTGGCACCCCATCAAATGAATTATTAAAGCAAGGAGAGAAACGCTCTTCTCTACAGCAGAATGGATGTCATTGGTGCATTGGTTTCCTTTGCATGATATCTTTTCAATATAAATTCTATTATATGAACGAGTAAGAACATGGTCACGTTTGCCACTGAATACATTGCAAGCAGAGTTTATTCTAATATATTCAGATGTGTGTCCCAGCACTGTTGTATATCAGTATTTTTGGCATACTGGTGCTTTTTTTGCTCCCTCTCCCCATGACTTGTGAAATGGTACTGTGTAAAACCCACCCAGTCATGTGATTAAGGACTGGTTGTGTATAAATTGCTCACAAAGCTGCTCTGCAGACGGGCTTGTGGAAAGCACTGGGGGTGAACAGGAGACGGTACAGGAGTCCGTGTGCTGACAACCGTCCTTCAAAGCACAGAAAACTGAGACTAAGTGTAACCTCACAAAACACCAACAAGCACACAGACTAGTGAAAGATGAACCTTTGTAAACATTCATCTGGGCAGTGCTATTGATCAGTGATTTCAAAAGCCAAGAGTCCTGGAAAAAACTAAACTTTGTCAACAAGTTTGATTGAAATAAATATATGGGTGTATGTATGTATGTATGTATGTATGTATGTGTGTGTGTGTGTATATATGTATATATATATATATATATATATATATATATATTTCTCTTTGGACACTGCTGCTGCTCGCAAACTCAAGTCCTGCATTCGTTGTCTGATGTAAGAACATGATTAAAGGCCGTTCGTCCTATCAAGGCTTGTCCCTCATTAGCACACCATTTGCCTATTAGGGGGATATTCTCCCCTGCTAGAAAGATGTAACGGATCCAATGAGGTCATCTGATTCTGTGGACAAGGTTTTTTTAGTGTGATGCTTATCAGGAATCTAAACATAGACCAGGATATATTATACTGTGAGAAATTTCTAGGATAAAAACTGATATTGCATGTAACAAAATAATTCCATAAATCTTACTGGTTGTGTATCTCCAAACATTATCTAGGTCTTTTTTAAACCTATCTGGTATTGCATTTGGTTAAAGAAATCTCCGTTTACACAAGCCATGCTTTCAGTTAATGTTGCACTTCCTCGGTTATTTCACCTAGAGGTTGAAATTGTCCCAGCCCCTTCAACAGCTTCTTTCCTGTTATTAACCAACCAGCTGCTTCCCCTATTGACTGACATGCGTTCAGCCTCTAACATGACACAGAAGACACTAAGTGTTACAGATGACCTGGAAAAAGGCATAGAAACTGAAAACTTTAACCTAAAATAGTACAGTACCAGATGTCATGCTTTCAAATGAAAATACATATTTGCTACAGCACATGCTGCTTTTAAAACTGAATTATTTTAGCTAATAGAAAAGCAAAACAGGGTAGATTTATAAAATAATTTTGTTAGATACAATTATTTTAAGAAGATTGAAAATACCTGTTTATGAAAGGTTGCTTTAAAATTCACAAAGCATGTGTTTGTCAATGACTGCAATGGTATGTTGAAGAACAATTAAGCAATACAGGTAGGAAATGTTCAGTTGAACCCATGTAGAGTTAAGCAATTCTTTGGCCCTGCCCTATAACCACTCCATTGATTTATATCTGCACTCAAACTTTTTCTAGGAGGGACCCCTTTGAAATTACTTGGGTCTGCTACAACTCTCCAGTGCAAAAAAGCAATTAATATCAGTCATAGAAATAATTCTGGATGTGGGTTTTTACTGAATAACAGGCAGTGCATAGACTTTCATAACACAACTCAACTCTACAAAGTATTCCTTGCACTTGACTAGTTGACTGAGCAGGTATTTAAAAATGAAAAGTATAGGGGGTGGTATGTTTCGTGACCCCCCTAAAACTTTTCTACGCTGCTCCAGGGGGTCCTGAATACCAGTTTGAGAACCCCTTGATGTTATGTAGTGTCCACACAATCAGACTTTCTGAATGGACCGTCTGACTGTAAGATTGTCCGAAGCTACATAAAGAAAGACTGTAACTCCATTATCAAGTTCAAAAATTGAAATAAGCTTGGTTTATTATTTTGGGAAGCAAGTTTGATTCTTCTAGGTGTTCTGTTGCACTTCTGCTCTCTGTCATCTTGCTAATCAACCCATAGACTCCTAGGTTTCTCTGACCCTGTGTATCACATTAAAAACCCCTGAATGAATGTAAATTCTCTCAAAAGGAGTACATCTCCTCCACTTGTCTACTATACAGTCTATTATGTTCCATGAAAATAAACTTGCACAGTTGTAAAGATCTACTGAATAGAAATAAAATAACTTATTTTAAACTGGGATTCTGGATGTTATTTTTTTTACTTCCCAATTTGTGCAAAACTAGAATTGTTGTTTTTATAATCTGATGTGCTGAAAAGGCCTTTTTGTTAGGAGTTTTTTTTTTTTTTTTACAGTCAGTGTGATTTTAGTATCTAAAAAACTCCCTTTTTACATAGTAAATGCTTGAAAGGTGACCCTTTCAAATGCGTTTTTTTTATAAGGCAGTATGAGGCCTGCTGCTAATTGTGAAACTAAATGCTTGTCATATACTGTGGTTTACAGTACTCCCTGCTTGTGAGATGTGCTACTACAGAGTAGCACCTAGATACACAGACTCACACACAAGCACACACTGAGACGCGCACAAGCACGCTCACACAGACTCACATTAACACACACACACACATATGTTTGTTCCTCAACCCTGCCCAGGAAGTTCACGACATGGAGGCTGAGAGGAAAGTTTTCAGGTCTCTAAATCTCTGGCCCCTCTTCTGCTGCTGGTGCTCACTGTGTGTTGATCAGGTTTACAGGTTGGTGCAGTGTTGTGTGATGTGGTTGTATAATGCACTAGGCAGAGCAGGTTGGTGCAGTGTTATATGATGAGGTTGTATAATGCACTAGGCAGAGCAGGTTGGTGCACAGTGTTGTGTGATGAGGTTGTATAATGCACTAGGGAGAGCAGGTTGGTGCACAGTGTTGTGTGATGAGGTTGTATAATGAACTAGGGAGAGCAGGTTGGTCCACAGTGTTGTATGATGAGGTTGTATAATGCACTAGGGAGAGCAGGTTGGTGCAGTGTTGTGTGATGAGGTTGTATAATGTACTAGGGAGAGCAGGCTGGTGCACAGTGTTGTGTGATGAGGTTGTATAATGCACTAGGGAGAGCAGGTTGGTGCAGTGTTGTATGATGAGGTTGTATAATGCACTAGGCAGAGCAGGTTGGTGCACAGTGTTGTGTGATGAGGTTGTATAATGCACTAGGGAGAGCAGGTTGGTGCACAGTGTTGTGTGATGAGGTTGTATAATGAACTAGGGAGAGCAGGTTGGTCCACACTGTTGTGTGATGAGGTTGTATAATGCACTAGGGAGAGCAGGTTGGTCCACAGTGTTGTATGATGAGGTTGTATAATGCACTATGGAGAGCAGGTTGGTGCAGTGTTGTATGATGAGGTTGTATAATGCACTAGGCAGAGCAGGTTGGTGCACAGTGTTGTGTGATGAGGTTGTATAATGCACTAGGGAGAGCAGGTTGGTGCACAGTGTTGTGTGATGAGGTTGTATAATGCACTAGGGAGAGAAGGTTGGTGCACAGTGTTGTGTGATGAAGTTGTATAATGAACTAGGGAGAGCAGGTTGGTCCACAGTGTTGTATGATGAGGTTGTATAATGCACTAGGGAGAGCAGGTTGGTGCAGTGTTGTGTGATGAGGTTGTATAATGAACTAGGGAGAGCAGGTTGGTCCACAGTGTTGTATGATGAGGTTGTATAATGCACTAGGGAGAGCAGGTTGGTGCAGTGTTGTGTGATGAGGTTGTATAATGCACCAGGGAGAGCAAATTTAGAATACTGTGCTCAATTCTGGTCAAAGAGCAACTAGACAAATCCCAGGGCTTGAAAGGTTGAGCTATGTACAATTTAGCTTAGAATAAAGAACAATTGGGGCTCCCGAATGGCGCATCCAGTAACGGCGCTCCACGTGGAGTGCAGGATGCGCTCTATAGTCTGGACGTTGCGAGTTCGAGTCCAGGCTATTCCTTTGCCGACTGAGGACTGGAGCTTCCAGGGGGCGGCGCTCAACTGACCGAGCGCCGCCCAGGGGGGAGGGAGGGCTAGGTCGGCCAGGGTGTCCTCGGCTCAGCGACCCCCGTAGTCTGGCCGGGCGCCTGCAGGCTTGCCTGTAAGCTGCCCGAGAGCTACGTTGTCCTCCGACACTGTAGCTCTTGGGTGGCTACATGGTGAGTCCGCAGTGTGAAAAAAAGCGGTCGGCTGACGGCACAAGCTTCGGAGGACAGTGTGTGTTCGTCTTCGCCCTTCCAAGTCAGCGCAGGGGTGGTAGCAGTGAGATGAGTCTAAAAATAATTGGCCATTTCCAAATTGGGGAGAATATAATAAAAAATAATTGGCAACGACTAAATTTATAAAAAAAAAAAAAAAAAAAAAAAAAGAATAAAGAACAATTTAGAGGGACTGATTCTTTAAAATCTAGGGAATAGGTTACAGTCATGTTGTCGATACTAAATCGGGATCCTTACGTCCCGATCTCTCTCTCTCTCTCTCTCTCTCTCTCTCTCTCTGCATCTCATCTGCATGTACCCCATCTCTGATGCAGTTTCCTCTTGTATCTCTGGATATGTCTGTTGGATATAAATCATTAGCAGTAACCAGTTCACTTTTGCACATAACTCTCTGTTTCACCCTTAGTAAAGTTTCCACTGACCACCCCTTGAAATCTGTGGGAGTCAAAGGGAGTTCATATTTATTGATTTTAAATGCTGAAGAAGGAATCATATTTGTGCATACACTGCCCTCATTTGAAGTACTGGGACAGAAACACAGAATGACTAAGGAGTGACAGAGCTTTTGTTTTCCCTAAAATCTCAAATCAAGCCATTGTTTCTAATAGATAAACATACTTGTATGCAAAATATTGTAATGAGAAAGCATTCTTATAAGTGCATACTCGGACATGTTTGACATTTTCTAGGGGTGCAGAACAACCCATAACTGTGCTGTAACCTGTGCCCATTTTACCCCACTCACTGATGACCAGATACTCAAAGCACAATTAAAACACGATTGAAACACCAGCTACTATACCATATCATGCCATACCAATTTCATTTTCATAGAGTCCTGCATGTGCACGCATCTCGGGGTGTTTTTACAAAAAACAGCAAGCCAAAAGAGCTCCAGACTGCTCGCTAGTGAAAAGCCAAAGCAAATAAATGTGTTTAAAGCTTAGCTTTAAAAATACTGATTGGCTCAGCATTCCGGATAAAACCTGGAAGTGAGTTCCAAAGTGAAGGAGCTTGATAACAAAACAGGTTTTTAATCGAGCTTGGAAGATCTCAGGGTACGAGCAGCTTGTAGGGAATTGGTACAGTCACAGACAAAAGTATTGTCACCCTACACTTAATATAAGATCATTCAAGAAAACGTAGAACTTTTCCTCAAAAATGCACCACAGTATGTTTGGAGAAAAAAGGGAAAGCCTTCAATGGAGGTGGTTGGATCATGATATGCAGGGTATTTTAGAAATTCAAGGACTGGAGAAATTGATGTGATTGAAGATCACATGAATGCAGCCATGTATCAAAACATTCTACAAAGTACAATGATACCATCTGCTCGTAGGCTGATTGGCAGACAGTTTGTCTTCCAGCACGACAACGACCCAAAGCATACGGCTAAGTCAACTCTGGAATTCTTGAAGAAAACAAAGATAAACGTTCTGGAACGGCCTACGCAATCACCAGATCTCAATCCAACAGAAATGCATTTGGACTGATCTGAAAAAAGCTTCAGCCAAGCATTGTGTATCCAGTTTGTCTGAGCTGAAGGAAATTAAGACTTTTGTCATGAATGAATTCTTTAAATGAAATAATTTTTTATAAAGATTATTTGTTACATTATGGGAAATTGTGTATTTTACTTTTTGGTTTTATTAAAATGTGGTTAAAATGTTAAATGCTTGACCTTCATCTGTTACCTTCAATTATGGTATAATAAGCGTAGGGTGCCAATACTGGCAAGCCAATGCAGTGACCTTAAAACTGGAGAAATATGGCAACAACTACCACTCTAAAGCAAGTAAGAAGCAGCTTAAGAAGCTACTGAATTAAATGTCCACTTCCTTTTAAAGCTGTTTGTTCTTTAAGATAAAGCTAAATAATGATTTAACTAAAGTGACGTGTGTACAATGTATTGTATATGTGTCCCCTGTGTATATGAGTGGCTCCCGACTCCCTTGTGTCCCCCCAGGTTCGTGAGGCGCAGCGCAGGCTGAACTTCGAGACGCTGCTGCAGACTGACTCACAGGACCTGGTTCTGAACCAGCAGGGGGTGCAGTGTCGGATCTGCTACCTGGAGCTGGGGCCGGGGGAGGGGGTGCTGCTGAGAGAGTGTCTGCACTGCTTCTGCAGGTGAGGGAGGGGGTAAACCCTGCATATGCACTCACACACACACTGTGGAGGGGGTGCTGCTGAGAGAGTGTCTGCACTGCTTCTGCAGGTGAGGGATTTTAATGAGCAAGCCTTCTTACAAGTGCAGAGGTACTCCAAAATGTTTTACATTTTCTGGGTGTGCAGAACAGCCTATTGCCCATTGTGCACCACCCACACCAATGATTGGATAGGCTGCACAGTGTGTCACACCAAGAACTGCTGGGTCACCAAGGGGCCGTGCTGGGGGGCAGTGATGGGGGCTCATTTACTCACTCAGCTTCATTCAGTCATCCTCATCTTCATACAAACACAAACTCTTAAAAAACAATTTAGGAATACTTGCAAAGCTCCGAAATGAAATGACTTTTGAAGCTGCTTTCTCCTCATGATAAGGCTAAATGATGATTTAATTGAAGTGACTTGTGTACAGTAAAGAGAGAGCCCTTTACATCCACCGACACACACACTAGCTCCTTCCAATAGAGATACTGTGAGCCTCAATAAAACAGGATGTACAGTATATGAGTGTATTTAAAAAAGGTGTTGTTATTTTTCACTCTGTAAGAATCAGGGAAGACTTCATTGATGGGAGTTCTGAACCCCAGGACTGGGTCCAGCAGGGCTAGTGTGAGTTTCTAACCCTGATTGTGTCTGTGTTTGGTGCCCATAGAGATTGCCTGCGATCGGTGATCAATCTCAGTGATGATCCTGAAGTGTCGTGCCCCTATCGTGACGAAGCGTACGCCTGTCACAGCAAGATCCAGGAGCGCGAGATCCGTGGAGTAAGTCTGATTCAAACAGAACTCTGCCGTCCATTAGGTCTTCTAATCTAATCCTGTACTCATTCCCCTAAAGACAGGACAGGGTGAAGGAGATGGGGGTATGGAATGGGTTACCTAGTCATGGTGTTGATGTTGAATCATTGTGATCTTTTAAGACCTGGGTTGACAAAGGCATCAATCATCTACTAGGTACCGTAGGAGCACTGATGGGCTGAATGGCCTCATCTTGTACCTAAGTATAAGTATTCCCAAGGATAGCGGATTCCAGCCTTTGATTAACTAACCTTGCAACCACCCAGGGTTCTCATTGATGGGCAGGAGTTAGGTAAAAAGTTTCATGGAAGGAGCTTCAAAAGAAGGAGGAGCAAGTGGGCATCCCAGTCAACAAATCTAAGTTTACATCCAGTGCTGATTTTTGCTTTTATTGTGAACGCAATATAAACAGCCTTACGCTAAAACAACTCTGAGCTAGCCAATGTTTTATGGCATGGTTCTCGTTCTCTTTTATTATATGCAATTTTTAGCTAATAAGTTATCAAGCAACACGAACGGTATACATGTTCTTACATTTTGTTATGTCTCATGATCTTTTTTCTGCCCCCTGCCATCGCCCTGCTCCTTCTCTCTCTCTCTCTCTCTCTCTCTCTCTCTCTCTCTCTCTCTCTCTCTCTCTCTCTCTCTCTCCCCTAACTCTGTACCCCTTGTCTCTCTCTGCCCCTTGTCTCTGTGCCCTCTCTCTGGTTCTTGTCTCTCTGCCCTTTGTCTCTCTGTATCTTCTCTGCCCCTTGTCTCTCTGTGGCCTCTCTCTGCCCCTTGTCTCTCTCTGCCCTCTCTCTGCCCCTTGTCTCTTTCTGCCCTCTCTCTGCCCCTTGTCTCTCTGTATCCTCTCTCTGCCCTTTGTCTCTCTGCCCCTTGTCTCTCTGTGCCATCTCTCTGCCCTCTTTCTGCCCCTTGTCTCTCTCTGTGCTCAGCTGGTGTCTCCGGAGCAGTATCGTTGTTACCTGGACCGTGGTCTTGCAGTGGCGGAGTCTTGCTCTGACAGCAGCTATCACTGCGCTACTCCAGACTGCCGGGGCTGGTGCGAGTACGAGGACAGTGTCAACGAGTTCCCCTGCCCCATCTGCAAAAAGCGCAACTGTCTGCTGTGCAAGGTAGCGATCCCCTGGTAAAGGGTGTAACAATACACGATACGTATCTCAATATGCAGTTCACAGTACAAAATGTACGCACAGTACAAAAACCAGGACCAGAGGACCCAGTTGAAAATTACGTGGAGATAAACTGAGGACAGAGGGAAGGAAACATTTCTTATTCCTAAATGTTCTTATGTTCTTATGTATTCTGATACATGTGATGATCCTGATAGGCTACTTGCATATGCATATGAAGGTCAAATGATCAGTTAACGAAGGACTATTTTGTTAAAAGACTAAATTTAAATGAGATGATAGGGACAGTATATGTTCATATATTCAACTAGAAAACACACTTATTCTTCATTAAAGAAAGGTGAACTACAGTGAGTTGTGCTTTTGGTCTTGTATCACAATACAAACATTACAGTACATACATGGCCGTCACTAGCTCTGAGGACACAAAGGTTGTGTCCTTGGTTGTTTTTTTGCATCATCAATGCTGTTGCTCATGTACAGATTCGGGTAAAGTACAAAAGACTCCTTAATTTTCTCTGTTGGTTTGTCGTGTAACATAGATTTGGAGGTTGAATAGTATATACCAAGCAGTCGTATAAGTACTGCCAGCTAGAGCTTGAAACCTCAGTTTGACCTTGGTAGAATGTCAGCTCTGGTTACGATGTTGAGTACATACCTCTATTACATGTAGAACAATGGTGCACTTCCCTTGTCTCTCACTAGATGGCAGGATCAAGCATTATAGCTCCATGAATTAGTTCCATTTCATGCATACATATATTTTCTTGTGCAGTGAATGTGGGTTCGATGTTTATTTCCTGACAATGAAAGTGTCCCCCTCACCTACTCTCCCTCCCAGGCAATTCATGAGGGGATGAACTGTCGGCAGTACCAGGATGACCTGCACTTCCGCGCCATCAATGACTCGGCTGCACGCAAAACTACTGAGATGCTCAATGTAAGCAGGGCCTCTGTGTGTGTCTCTTGCTGCGTTTGTCCCTTCCCCCACCTTCTAGCTTAGACTTAGACTCAGACTGTCAGTGTTTGTCTCTCTCTCTCTGCCTCTGTCTCAGCCTCTCAGACTCTCTCTTTCTCTCTTAGACCCTGGTCCAGACAGGTGAGGCCATGCACTGCCCCAAGTGCAGAATCATCGTTCAGAAGAAGGAAGGCTGTGATTGGATACGCTGCACCGTGTGTCACACCGAGATCTGCTGGATCACCAAGGGACGGCGCTGGGGGTCGGGGGTGAGGGCTTATTCACTCACTCAGCTTCATTCAGTCATCCTCCTATTCATACACTCATCATCAGCTTTCAGTCATTGAGTTTACTCATTTCAGTTCCATTCACCTTCATCATTCCATCATGTCATTTTCATACACTCATCACTCATTCACCATCAGTCATCTCCATCTCTACATGTGTCTTCATCATTCAGTCATTATCTCCCTAATTCATCTTTAATACACTCATATTTATTTTAATACGCTTGTGTTTATTTTAATACACTCATGTTTATTTTAATACGCTTGTGTTTATTTTAATACACTCATGTTTATTTTCATTAATCTTCATCCAGTAAATCATGTATATTCACTTACTCATCTTAATTATTCAGTCATTACATTAATTCAATCATTTTATTTTGTTATCATTAATTCATTCACTGAATTTATTGTCATTTCATTTTTATTCTGTCACTGAATTAATTCAACCAGCCATCAGTGTGTGTTTTTAACTTCCAGACCGTACCTCCAAGTTTCAGGTTTGATTTTCATCACCGCAGGGCCCGGGAGACATCAGTGGTGGGTGCCGGTGTAACGTCAACGGACAGAGGTGCCACCCACAGTGCCAGAACTGCCACTAGCGCCATCTGTGCTGACTTCCGGTACTGCAAGGAGGGAGTGACGATGGTTGGTAAAGACAGCTGGGTTCAGCTCAGGAAACGGAGACTGACAGTATGCTGAAGTCCTCCTGCTCACTTCACTGCTAACCCACGCAGACAGCAACGCCAAGCAATACCTCAGAAGAGCACAGTGGTGTTGGAGGGGTTTGGAATCTGATGTACTCACATTTTTGTTTTGTTAGGTTTTGGCATTTCTTTAGCGCTGTGATATGTGAATACTAACCGTAACAAATATATAATAATGTAACACTTGAGGCATGCATGCAGCAGCTTTCATGTTATATTCTTTTAGAGCAAGCACAGTAGAAAGCTTTGGGAGGAACCGAAGTGTAAAACTGATATCCACAATAGTGGGCTGCTCTGACCTTGAGTGGGTGAAAATCAGCTGATATCTTACACAGCACCCTGTGCTACATACGTTTTTTACAATATCTAGTTTAATAAGAATTAAACAGTATAGCTAATTGTAATATGTCAGCTTTTTCACGATACAACAAGCCATGTGAAACAACCATCTGAAATCTCTGTATCTGGTAGCTTGTATCGCATCAATGTCAGGGTCTACTATACGTTACAGTACTATACAGTGTTCACAGTGCTGGGTTGGTTGTTGGATGTTTTTAAAAAGGTCTAGAAATGTAATTAATCTCTTGTGATTTGGAGCTTGGTAATTGACATGACATCTGTCTGGTTTGCTGGTGCTCACTGTAAGTACCACTGTAAGATACCCATAATAAAAGCATAAGTGTAATAAAGCATAGGCAAGCATATTAAAGCATAGCTAAGCAATGTAAAGCACAGCGTGGTATAGGAAAGCATATTACAAAATACGACAAACCACGGTAGACTTGTAAATGCATAGTACAATCATGCAAAAACTGCAAAGGTACAGGTAGGCGGAGAGACAGAGAAAAATCTGCTGTCAAGCAGGAGGTTTCAAGGTGAAAGGAGATGAGAAACTGCAAACCTTTTTTGATGAAAAGAAAAAGAGAGGTAGCAGAATATGCCGATAGAGACCATTTGAATTCAAGAGGGAGAGAACAGGTGAGAATGAGAGAGAAAAAAAGGCAGCATCATTTTATAGGTAATTTTTGGCTGTGTGTGGATTTACCTGTTACCTGTAGGGTGTGCTTTCATTATTATGATCTCTCTTGCAGTTCTGTCTGTTCAAACTGCATGGAAACTTTTCTGCTAGAGACACCCTACACACAATGTATAAAGTGCTACTCAGACTCATGAACTCCTATTAAACAAGCATGAAAATTATTATTATTTTTTTTTTCTTCATCATTTTGTTGTATGTTCTGAGTACTGGATGACATCTACTATATACACAAATCCATATCAGTGGCTGGTTGATTTCTTGTGTATGATTTATAATACGAAATGCATATGAGCATTGTAATTGTGTATATGAACTCTATATAGATTGGAACGCTGTACTCTCTCAAGGTTGAGATGAACGGAGTGCATATCAGTGTTTCTGCCGCAGAGCTGATAGGAGTCGGGTAGACATTGATTTCTGATCAATGCAATGGACTAACAGAGTCTGCAGTTAGGAGATGTGTATGAATGTAATAATCTAGACGGGTGCTGGTTAAGAGATGGAGCATGCTAAATGACACCCCCATTCACACTCTCTGTCTGTTGTTTAACATGTTCATAGTTGTGGGTCTCATCATCTCCACCTTTCTTAAAGTGCCTTAAAAACTGCCAAAATACACTTGTGTGATTCTCAATGTATGGTTCTGGAACTTGTCGGTCTCCTGCCCAAAGTTCAGGGGAGATACAACTGTTGAGCTTTTAAATAAATAAAGAAAGAACAGAGCAATAAAACGTTTTCAGTTTTTTACTCAGTGAATATAAGATTTTTAAACACTTCTATATCCTTTGTTAATTTTACTTTATTCTGTTTGTGGTGGTATATCTAGGCAACCGCTGCATGAAGTGTGATGAAATTTACCCATCTGTATTCTTGAATTTTCTTGTGTTGCTCATTCAAAATTAACCCCTTAACTGCCGCATTGCTTTTACCTCTGACCATGTCAATAATACAGACCCCATGCTTTTGGATCTTTATAGTTGGTATGCCGCTGTATTCTTATGTTCACAATAAAGTTCCATTACAGGGGGTGTCCAGCGAACATTATCCTCGCTTTCAGACAGGGTCTTTACATGCTGTATTGTATGATTCTTTCAACAGGTGGTGTCCAGATAAAATGAATCACTTTACTGACACATTATTGTTAACATATGAACAGCTCTTTTTCACATTTCCATTTTATGTCATGTATACAGACCATTCAATGCGATATGAAGTACCCCTTACGTCATTTTATTGGGGATGTTTTGTTGTGCAATGGTATACAGACATTTCTTGTGTGCTTGTTTACTGCAGTTTTCCACAGTACGTTGCTACCTTGTTAGTTCACAATCTGTCTTAACACACAAAAAAAATGTGAAATATTAAAAATTGAGTTAGTAAAGGACCCTTATACAGTAAAGTATAGCACATGACAATTTTCTATCAACATGTGATGATTTAGCATCTCAGCCCACTGAATTAAATGGAAAGGCAAGGGCTGGGCGTGAACCACAAACCATACGGTTCAAAGACGAACTTGCCATTCAACTTGAGAGTGAGCGGTGTAGTTGATAGGCAAGTATGTATCTCATGCTGATGTCAGTATTATTAACTCATCAGCCGCTAGGAGGCGATTCATTACAATAGCCAAACCATGAAATAACTGTATTTGTGAAAAAAGGAAGGAGCATTGTATAGCCTGCTGATTTAGAAAGCACACCGTTCCCAAAGGTAGTTTTAGTGTAGACACAGGTTTGCTGCCATCACTGAGTTAACTGCGGATTTGAAAAATTATATCTACATGCCTTTATAACAGTCCAGGAAGAAATTTAGATTTTTCGGAACACTTTCTTGTTAAACCGATAACAATTTACATGAAGACAACAATCTGAGCTGATACTATAAATTATTCACCAAGAAGGAAACTCTCTCTCTCTCTCTCTCTCTCTCTCTCTCTATATATATATATAGACTGTCCACATAGCTCCATTAATCTACAGTCAAATCCTTTTTAATATCAGTTCAATAGGACAATAAGCAGAGTGTATCACCATTGATATGGCAAAATAAGCATTAAAAGAGTGTTGAGGCTACATTGATGACTGTTCTTACAATACCGACATATCTGCTTGGACATCCATTGAGAGACAGATTACAAATAAGTTTCTTATTCTGTTAGTGTTTGGCCAACTACAGCGCTGCCTCGATATTTCCCCATTCCATAATTCACTAATCTTGTTAATTCACCATTAGTCCTTGCTGCAGTAAATTGTACAGGTCCTAGATTTTCCTGTTTTAGGGCCCTTAGCTAATTCACGGTTTTCAATACTTCAGTTTTCTGACATGCGAGTCAGATAGCAAAATAAAAGATGGCGCGCCATATACAAAAACTAAAAACAAGATTATCTAAATAATAGTGTTTAATTATTTTATTGATTGTTAAATTATAAAAATGTATAGAAACAAAAAAAAAAATCAGATGGCAATTAAAAAAACAAAACAAAACAAAAAAACAACATGGAGGCCATTCTGCGAAGCCCGCAGTTCAGAAACAATACAAATAAAGATAATAGATCAAGACAGCTGCTTCCTCTGGTGTTGAGAGACCATATGGATCCCTGATCAACGAGTCAGCTCAGGCTTTCACATTGCATTTTGGTAAATGTAGTCCTGCTTCTCTAAAAGAGACCTGAATGTTTCACGATGGAAAAACCTTCACTGTCCAAAAAGGTTCCAGGGAGCCAAATGGACACTCTTGTGTCACGTGGATTAAAGGGTGTCCAGGTTAGCTGGGTCTCAGCAGTCCATGTGTGTGCCACTGTGAGCTCTGGGTTCGGGCACACCCCAGTTTGAGCAGCTGTGAGGTCTCCTTGGATGCCAACAGATGAAGACCAGTCAAACCAGATACACTCTGGGCAAGGGGCTTGTTTGCAGGTCTCTAAGTTCTAACCACTAGACCACACTGCCTCCCAGTCACAGCTCTAACCACTAGAACACACTGCCTCCCTGGTCAGTGGAGCTGCCTACTTCCAGAAGACAATGTTCCAGAACTGGAGCCAGCAGGGGTAGATGAAGAGGGCGATGAGGGGGTAGAGGAGGGAGCCGTACAGGTGGTGGTCAAGGATGCCCTGGGACACTGCGGTGAGGAAGTGCTGCCAGCACTCCAGCAGGGAGACGGGGTACTCTATGAGCTCATGGTACAGGTATATGGACAGCAGCAGAGTCGTGGCAGGGCTGACGAGGATCAGAGCCACGCCGTGCAGGACCTTACTGCCAGGGGAGAGAGAGAACACAGCACAGCGCAAGCTTATTACAGACCTCTGAAGAGCAACATGCAAGTGTGATTACAGTACACTGCACACATTGTACTGTAAACGCTACAATTACTGAGTGTTTATAAGCTATGGATAATAACAGACATCATTGAGGGGAGTTCTGAACCACAGGTCTGGGTGCAGCAGGGCTAGTGTGAGTTTGTAACCCAGGCCTACATCCTCAGTGCGCTGCAGTGTCAAGGGGATTACCTGGACCTGTGTGGCTGGATGAAGGCTGCGACAGGAATCATGGTGACGGCCAGGATGAAGCCCAGAGAGAAGTTAATGAGCGTGGTGCAGCCAAGGAGCACAGCCAGGTAGAGAAGAGAGAACAACTTGAGAGAGCGCCAGCCTCTCTCTGTACCTGCACCAGACAGGACCCTGTGAGGGGAGGGGGGAGAAAGGAGGGGAGAGTATAGACATAGATTAAATCTTGTACATTTTTGTAAGACACACCATTCAAATATAACAGACAGGGAGACATAGATAACATCATTCTTTAAGATGCTGTATTAAATGAATGCAGGGAAACCTCACTGGTGTGCGTTGCAGAGCACTGTGTTATTATACAGGGTTATTATCACACAATTCCAAAGGTTTTACACATTTTTAAAAGGATCCCATGAGAGGTAAGGAACTGGTCACTTACCTGTGTGTGTTGTGGGGCAGTGCGAGTCCAGCCACGTAGATAGCGATGGCAGTCAGCACTACAGCCTCAGTCTCTGACACAGGGAAGTGCTGGATAGCCATCTCCTGACTCAGCACTGGCAGGAAGTACAGAGCCAGACCAGTCAAGTGGCAGATTATCACTGGGGTGGCTAGAGACAGCAGGCTGGGGCTGGAGTCCTGCCAGGGGAGAGGGCAGGTGAATAAAAGGTAAAACAAATAAAAAATATATATATAAAAAAACAGACAAAACGCAGGGTTAGAAACTCACTAGCCCTGTTGCACCCAGTAGTACTGTAGTGGTACCTGGTACAGGGATGGAAATAAGACTCCCATTCCATAGCAGTTTGATCCATTACTGTTTTTTAATAAGACACACCTGAGTTTGTTACTTACACACTGTGGCTAATCCAGGAATGGATCAAACTGTTAAACTGTCATCAAACTGTCTTACTTCCAGCCCAATGGTACTGTAATACCAGATGTCATGTTTTAAAATGATTGCTAAAACATGTGGTTTCTTTCAAAACTGTACATTTGAGACCGATAAATGGTGTGAAAAGTTATTATTTTGGCAGCTCCAATCCCTCACCTGCTCTCCCTCACTGACCCCATCTTCCAGTGCTCTGGCAGGGTCGCTCAGCTGAACCCACAGGTCCAGCGCCTGCAGCACAGTCAAGGAACACAGCCACAGATCACCCGGCAACACAGCACAGCATAAATCATGAAGCCGCTGTAAAGAATCTCCTCCTAGCGACTGCTGTTAATAATACTGACATAACCATAAGACCCCTATTTTGTGGTTTGTGTCTAACCCTTGCCTTTCCATTCAATTCAATGGGCTGAAGCGCCAATTCATAAAACCGTTTTCAGACAATCAAAAAAAACAGGATTCAGAACATCCCAGGACATCTTACACGGTAGCTTACCAACTAACACAATCCTAACAAACACAGATAATGGCTTGAACTATGTATCGTGTTCTATTCTTTTAATTACAACATGATTAATAATGTGTTTATATGTACTGCTGTCTCTTAGGTGTCAGTGTCTTCTTTATACCATAAGAGCTTTGCTAAAGGTCAACTCCATTATCATTAAATACATTTTTTCAGTGTGTTTTACAGATACTGTGACCTGCCTACCCCCACTCTGCACACCAAGCTGCTGGTTTTCAACTTCAACTTCAGCTTTTGAATTGGTTATGGTCCCTGTGTCTCATTGTTTCAGCATCACGCTGTGAAAGGATACGCGCAGCACCAGTATGAGTGCCAGGAAGCCGAAGGCAGGCATGTAGTATCCGATGGAGACGAAGCGCGTGAGCGAGGGCATCAGGTAGAAGAAGTAGGACTGGTGGAAACGCTCCAGGAGGTTATTGAGCTTCCGAAACATCCCCTCGATCAGCCTGCAGCCAGGAGAGAGGGGACACCGTCAGCACACTGGCAGGATACCCAGAGAGCACAGCAATTCCCTTTCACACATTCAATGAAATCAATACAAGCTTTTCCTTTCGTTTCTTTTTTTAAAGCGTGTTCATTTCACGACAAGCTGCCTTTCTCTCATTTGCCCTAATTTATACAATTCAAAATCATCACACTGAGTGACTTGAAAGACACCAGGAATTGAATTTTCCAAATTGTCAGTTTCTGGTATCACCTTGTAAAAAGGTCATCAGGTGATACCAGAAACTGACACAAAACATGTTGCAAAACCAACAAATGCCACTGATTCGTCACTTTGTTTTGTGCTGTGTAAGCAACACATTAAAATATTATATTCAATTTCAATTAATACCCAACAACTTAAAAGATGTTAAGGGAATTGCTCATAAAACCGGAGTATCTGCACTGCCCTACTCAATACAATACCAATATTTTCATATTATATACTACCAATATGTTTCACTAATCAAATCAATGCATGACTTGACACTCACACTAGCCCTACTGTACCCACACCTGAGCTTCAGAACTACCGTCAATTCATTATTTAAATGATCAGGAGTCAGAAGTTTGATGTTAAATACTTTGTTCTTCCTTATACAGCTGCATGAACTCCTCCTATTAGCAAACCTACAGACTCCCAGGTGTAACTTATTCATGCTGTGATGAGAAGTGCGATCAGTTAATTCAGAGCAGATTTAGGGGCAAGGGGCCTGACTGTTCAAACTCCTGTCATCTACCTGAACAAGGGGAGTTTTGAAACCAGCAGCAGGGCTAGTGTGAGTTTTCAGGCCTTGTGTTTCTGATATTGTCTTGAGATTATAAAGTAATCTTCAAGTAATTCACCAGCATTTTTTCAGTTCTGTATTAAATGTTGAATTGGATGAGGATATGTTAATAAAGGGACAAGCTATGTACTGCCTTGTAAAAAGGAATAGATTACAGTACAGTACCTTTGAGTTTGGGGAGCTACTGTATGTTCTTACTGATCTCTTTTGTATAGTACATGTAAACATTCATGACATAAACAAGATGTGTCATGAAAATCCATAGCATACAGTATTTTTTGTCATAGATGGGTACGCAATACTGTATGTCATGGTTATTTATGAAATATCTTCTGTGTACCACCCCAAAATAGTGCAACAGATGACGGGCCGTATTTTTAAAGCATTCACTCAAGTCTTTAACCACCTCCGATCAACCGGAGAGTCTTTTTCATTCTCTTGTACTCTTTGTATGATAGACCCCACTGACACATCAAAGAGTGTCTGAGATTGAAATACACTCTCACCTTGATTGAAGGTAGACACTGAACACTTAGAAACATACGTTAGAGACTGGGTGAGATTTGCATTAGAGGCCCAAGGTCACTAGAGCGCTTCTTCAGTGTCCTTGCACTAGGACTGGTAAGTATTACAGGGCTGGCTTCCTAGCAGTGTACTGACTTGCCGACAGTCGTCATGTCAAACTTGTACTGTCTGAAGCTGTTGATCCCTCTCATTGTGACAGCCTCGATGTGGTAGCGCAGAAACAAGCCGTGGTCACCCTGAGGACGACCAGAGCCCTGCTTCAGAACCATCAACAGCATGGTGCTCAGGGAGTGGGTGTAGCCAGGTAGAGTGTCCCAGTCAGTGCGCTGGAGCTGAGGAGACAGAGTAAGAAACATGGGGGGAAAGTGGATAGAGAGGGTTTTCTAGCCCTAGGGATGGGGTGCAGGGAGAGGGTTACCTTGCCCTGGATAGTGCAGAGCACACCTGTCTTCTGACAGAATGCATAGAACAGGTTGACCAGGTCCAGGTTTGGGAGTTGCCCGTTTAATCCCTCGAGCGCCACGTCCATGCTGGTGATGACATCGCTGCTCAACTCCAGAGACAGTGCAGCCTGGATAGCACCAGCACGACCCTGTATAGGAGACGATGTCAGACCTGAGAGAGGAGAGACGGGGGACTTCTGTTAGAATACAAGCAGGACTATTGCACCACACACAGAGACACTGCACAGGGGACAAGCTAGGACCTGAGAGATAGGAGAGAGGGGGCTTCTGTTACAATACAAGCAGGACTATTGCACCACACCACCGAGACAGACACATTGTCTCCAGAACAATTTGTGCAAGGCACATCAACAGACATTATCAAATTTAGCATATATTTTTACTTGTTGTATGTTGTTATACACGTTTCATTCTTTTTTTTCTGTGAGTGAGTGAGTTTGTCCGTTCATGAGTTAGTTTGTGACACAATGCACTCGGCTCTGCACACCTGTCATGTTGACATCATGATAGGCCTCTAGCCACGCCTCCATTCCGATGAGGTCGTGCTCGTTGACCAGGAAGATGATGTCTTTAGCCCAGTAGATCTGACCTGCAGACACCGAGACAGAAAACATCAAGACCACAGCACAGGAACTCCTGTGGGCTGTGCAGATCCTCAGGTCTTACAAGAAATTCCCTTTAACACATTCTAATTCAGCAGGTTTGAATTAAAACAGAAAGGAACCTGTGTTAATTGTGAAGCACATCATTTGTGATCTACACATTATTAAGTACCAATTAATGAAAACAATTCAGTCTTCTGGCAGAGTGAATTATTATTAATGGAAATAAAGATGCCAAGAAAGACTTTTGTCATTGAACTTATAGATATCATCCTTAAACATAATTAGAATGTGTTTAAATCTTTAATTATCCTTTCTTTGATGGGTTACTGTTTTTATTTATTTAGTTTTAGTGTTGTATAGTACAAATTATACTTTAGTTTTCCAGCCAATTCAAAATGAAAGAATATTTGAATATGAAAAATCTGGTTCTTCCCAGCACTGTTAATAGTTATAGAAGAAAACTGAATTCAATAAGTATTTCTAAAAGTAGCATTACAAAGTGTTACAGTGGTAAAGGTAGAGTATATGTCCCCAGCAGCGAGCCCAGACCCCCAGCTCTTACTCCTGAAGTATGAGGCAAGGGCGAGCAGCAGCCCCACGGCCTGGTTGTTGTTGTTGCCCTCGCTGCAGGGGGCGCTCAGCACAATGGACTCAGTGCGGGGACCCCTGGGAGCCCGCAGGATTCCGTACACGTTCGTGCCTCGCACCATCTACACACCGGTGGGAGAGAGACACACATTCAGATCATGTGGTCTTTGTTGGAACATCATACAATTTTTTGTTAATTGCACAGAAATATATTAAACACCTCCTTTCAAAAAAAGAGAAGTTTCATACTGTGTCGTTTATTGAATGTCTGACTGTGTTAACAGTCAGTCTAACCTTGTGTGTTTGTGAAAACTGGACTTAGGTTAACTAATGATGAGCATGAAAAGAGGAACAAGAAATCAGAAAGAATGGGGTTGAGGGAAGAAAGCACGTACGTATCTCTCCTTGACTTCGTCAGGGAAGGGCAGGGTCTGGGAGAAGCTCTGAGTGTAGACCTCCAGCCCCCGAGACTTCATAGTCTTCACCAGCCAGTCCACTGGCATACCACTGAGAGAAGAGAGAGGGGGGAGACAGGAAGCACAGGAAGAGAGAGGGGGCAGGGACGAGTGGAGGGGAAACGGGATGAGAAAAGAGCACAATACCTTGTTAATGCCGTTATTTGTGTCTTTACAATTTAGCTGGTAGTGTACTGAGCACGAGACGAGCTCAACGGAATGGATGCGAGAGGCTTTGTGATTTCTAACGCTCACCCAGTCTTCTTCTTCTGCCCGGCAAACTCCCTGGTGTAGGAGATGGCTCGCTCTCCAAACACAAACTTCTCCTCCACCATGGTGGAGCCCATGGCATTCTCAGACATGTAGGTGCGCAGCATGAAGGGCTCAAATGCCAGCCCCATGAACCAGGAGACACCAACCAGGTAGCACAGAACACTGCAGAGAGGACACAGCAGAGAGGAGAGTGTGACAGACAGGAGAGAAAACATTGCCTTAAGGGTAAGGAGGGGGAGAGGGAGTGATGGAGGGGTATGGATGGAGAGTAGGGGTGTGCAGAAACTCATACTCTCATCCGTATTGGAGCACCAAGGTTTACCAGTACGGCAGTAAAAATGTCAGCAGCCCGGATGAGAGGAAAATATTCTTCGGCTTTTAAAACACTTGATGCAGAAGTTAATTGCCATTGATTGGTACTCAATTGTAAACATGAGGGAAAGACACGTTTTGATATTTTTAAATCAACACATTAATATTGGATTTATTGAATACCTGCCTATAAGTACTTCTTAAAAGGTAATTTTGTGGATGCTGAGAGTGGAAAAGAGTGAAGGGTGGGTATTGGGTATAAGGAGGCTGTGTGGTCCAGTGGTTAAAGAAACTGGCTTGTAATCAGGAGGTCCCCAGTTCAAATCCTAGCTCAGACACTGACTCATTGTGTGACCCTGAGCAAGTCACTTAACGTTGTTGTAAGTGACTCTGCAGCTGATGCATAGTTCACACACCCTAGTCTCGTATCTTGTAAAGCGCTTTGTGATGGTGGTCCACTATGAAAGGCACTATATAAAAATAAAGATTATTATTATTATTTATTATTATTGAGAGAGTGAAGGAGGGGTACGGAGAGGGTGAGGGAGTGACGGAGGTGTATGGAGAGGGTGAGAGAGTATAGGGGTATAGAGAGGGTGAGGGAGGGGTATGGAGAGGGTGAGAGGAAAGGCGAGAGGTATGGAGAGGTTAAGGGGTGTAAGGAGAGTTATGGAGAGGGTAAGGGGTGCAAAGAGGCGTATGGAGAGGGTGAGGGTGTGAAGGAGGGGTATGGAGAGGGTGAGAGAGTGGAGGAGGGGTATGGAGAGGGTGAGAGGAAGTGAAGGAGGGCTATGGAGAGGGTGAGGGAGTGAAGGAGGGGTATGGAGAGGGTTAGGGAGTGACGGAGGGGTATTTTGAGAGTGAGGGGGTGAAGGACGGGTATGGAGAGGGTGAGGGAGTGAAGGAGGAGTATTTTGAGGGTGAGGGAGTGAAGGAGGGGTATTTTGAGGGTGAGGGGGTGAAGGAGGGGTATTTTGAGGATGAGGGGGTGAAGGAGGGGTATGGCGAGGGTGAGGGAGTGAAGGAGGGGTATGGAGAGGGTGAGGGAGTGAAGGAGGGGTATGGAGAGCGTGAGGGAGTGAAGGAGGGGTATTTTGAGGGTGAGGGGGTGAAGGAGGGGTATGGAGAGCGTGAGGGAGTGAAGGAGGGGTATGGAGAGGGTGAGAGGGAGTGAAGGGGTATGGACAGGGTAAAGGATGGTACTGACCAGAGAGGTGTGTTGAGCCGGGTCACCAGGCTGGTCAGAGCTCGTCTGCGGTTCGGGTCAGAGAGCAGCCCCATCGCTGAGACTGGACCTCAATGCAGAAGGAGCGTGGGACACGTGGAAACAAGGTGACAAGGAGACGCACAGCAACCCTGCAGACACAAAACAGAAACGCATCAAGGGGTTAGAATTCAAAGGTGCTGCTGGTACCTGACACAAACACCAGGGCTTGACATTCACTAGACCTTCTGCACCCAGTCCTGGGTATGATATATATCATGATACATGTGGTGGGCTACTTGTATGATGCATAATATAATCAACTGATCACTTATGACAGACTACTTTAAAAGATACATTATACAGTAGGGAGAGTATGTATTCATACCAACTATAAAAACACACTTATTTATCACATAACACAGGCTTAGTTTAAATACAAGGGGACAGGCCCCTACACATGTACAGTACAATATTTAAGGCACATGTGAGTGTATGATATGGGACACCTAGTCATGTTGTTGAAACAGAATCCCTTTAGAACTTGTTCTGAGATCAATCTGCCACGAGGAACCAGACGAGACGACGGGCCTAATGGCCTCCTCTCGTTTGTAAAGTCAATGATGTTTCTTATGTTACTACCAGCTGATTTCGCTGCCACAGAGAACATCCTAGAACTACTCATTTTTCAATCTCTAAATTAGTAATAGTATGATATTCTTAATTGGTACATCATTATAAAGATTATCTATGCGTTCTATATTTGACAAAACGATAATACAAATAATGCAATGTTACCGGTACAGTATGGTTTGTGTTATAAAACTCTAGTGACGGTCTGACTCCGTGTTCCAAGGCATACTTCCTCGATGATTGTAACCCCGAAAGACACTCATACGTAAATACTAGATTGCAAACTGCAATACCGTGTACTTTAATTGGAGTACGTGCTCCTCTGGTTTAATAAGAAGAAACGGCGATGTGAAATGAAGCTACGTGTATTATTAAATATTAATACTACTACTACAGTAGCACATCAGTGCATGGCAGGCAGTTATTAAAAGCACGTAAACATCTGTACACTTCTAATAATAATGCAATTTAGAGATTATTATTATTATTATTATTATTATTATTATTATTATTATTTTAGTATGAATAATAATTATATAAAAACACTTACCTCCCTCCGTGTGTGTGTGCAGCGTGGTTAATGTATTATTGATCTGCTGTACCAGCCTGTGTTTTTTTTGTTTGTATCGATAGTTCAAAGAAGTGAGACGCTAGCAGCAGCAGTCTGTCTTGTTGTGATTAAATAAACGATACATGCAAATCCAGTCAGCACCAGACTAGTTTTAAATCTTAGCCGCTGAATTTGACAGATTACATGCACGACCTAAAAGTTTCTACAACTCCGGTTTCCCTGGTACTTGTTTCCAGGCGGGATACAAGTCATGGGACACATTCCCGGCACAGGAAGATGGGTGTATTCCTATGGCGACGTCAATCCCCACTTTATGGTAAGGGAGTTTCTGTTGGTAGCTCAAGACAGTACGACAGCTGCTCGCTTCAAAAGTACCGTATAATGAAGTATATATATGCATACAGTACCTTATACTTGAGTTAGTTATACGCAGTTTTCTGAGAAAAATAGACCTCTCCTTTGAGGTGGGTGTTGCGAGGTTTATATTAATCTCTGCATTGAACACCTGCAGGGTCAGCTACGATAGCAACGTTGATAATATATTAGATTTTGAATATGGATAAAAAAAAAGATGATATTCATGAAAGGTGTTGTTATAACGACCAAAAACAACATGGAATATATATATATATATATATATATATATATATATATATAAACAGTGTATTTAACCCAACAAAGTCTTTTGTGTGTGTGAATAGAGCCCTGTATTTTTAAAACAAACCATTACGAGTCAGTTGAGTTTGACACTGGTGTCAGTTTATATTTCCTTATTTGCATTCCCCAACTGCAGTTTATTGAACAGTAAATACACTTCCCAATTGAGTTATGACACAGTAGCACTGTGGACAAGACAGGCGATATATATATATATATATATATATATATATATATATATATATATATATATACATATATATATATATATATATATATATATATATATATATATATATTAATATTATTTTTATTTTTTTATTTCATGTATATTTGAATGCTGCTGCAAATTATTCATACCAAGGTTATGATGAGATAGTAGAACACACTGGTGAGACTGCACTTACATCACTGTGTTCAATTAAGGCCATTGTATCCGTATTTTCTCCATGTGTATCGAACCCTATGCAGGCCCACTTATGCAATTTTACTCATTTTAAGGTCATTTTATAATTATTATTTTTTTTTTATTATTTTGTGATCTACAGTACAGCCACTTTTAAAAAGTCTTCTGAATGTCAGTTTTAGCCAGAATGGTTCTGAACTTAAACTCAGATGAACCGGCCATCAAAGCATCTAAACAAGCGCAGGTGCTGATTCAAAGGACCCACCAGTGACTTGAGGTTTGCTAGCTGGTAAGAGCAGACAACCACTTAGTACAACAACTTAGTACAGGTGGCTATATTTCTGTTGAATGCAAATGCACACGAACTGCTGTAAGAACAATTCAGTTATTTTTACAGAAAGTCCACAACTGCAGAGCCTCTTCTTCCTTTAGAGGCAGGTGGTTTCCAACAAACAAATAGTAATCTTTGAAGTGAAATCAAGTGACTGTTTTCTTCTTGTACCTTAATCATTGGTCTTCAGTTTCTCATCTGAGAAACCCAAAGCGATTAGCTTAACAATTGAAGTGAGCAGAGACGTTTCCAATACTGACAGTCTCCTTACAATGTGAGGGTCGCCACCAAATCTGATAAGATTTATTAATTAAAGGTCTCGCTCAAAGATTCCTTATACGAATTACAAGGTAGGATAACTTTCCCTCTTTGTGTCCAGAACCTTTCTTATACTTTTCCAGTGTTTTCTACTAAACCTTCATTGCATCAATACACCTGCTCACTAGACGTCACACCAGGTCTTATTGCCTCACATGTCCCATACATTGTTAGTTTCACAGAAGAGTTACTACTGTGTGCCATGCTGTCCATTGCATTCTACTGAGAACCCTTGTTACCTCAAGGCTATGCATCTTCAGGACAGACTCCCTAAAAGTTCTTAGATTCCAGTATCACATAAACATCATTGCATATTGTTGGTCAGCTTGTCTTACTAACAGGTTAGTTGCCTACAACAATGTTAATTTGTCTTAATGACAGGTTATTGAGGGCTTCGTTACTACACTGCTTAATGTGTTTGTTGCAGATCAGGTTGTTAAACCTTGTGCTTTGGTCTATCATTGAGGATAATCAACTGGTTATTCTAAGCAAATCCTAGTCAAGGTGATCCATTGTAAAAATCTAATATCTTTACTTTTTATATAGCGCCTTTCATAGTGGACTACCATTACAAAGTGCTTTACATGTAAACTGCATTATATAGAGTCAAATAGGACATTGATTTAACATCTCATCTGCAGGATGGAGCACAAGGAGGTTAAGTGACTTGCTCAGGGTCACACAGTGGTGGGATTTAAACCGGTGACCTTCTGGTTACAAACCCTGGACTTTAACCACTAGACCACACTGCCTCCTTCATAGAATGAGTATTGTCTTGGTTCTGTTTTTCATCACATCCTTGAAATATATACCAGTTAGACCATGTGTTCTCTACTAAAGACCATTAAAGCGTGCTTATAGTTAGTTTTCCACAAGGGCTTTTTCCATCATCAATATGAGAATAAAGGTAAGACAGTGAGACTAATTTGATTATCAGTTTTACCTTCAGATGGGAGTTTTTTGTGAACAATGTATGGGGTACGTCATGTCAGAGCGAATGGTTTGTAAACATGATGTAACGTGGAAATGTGTAAACGATCTGCATCACGGCAGAGAAAAGGTCAATTTCTACCGGACACCACCTGTGATGGATCTTTATTGAGAGAATCATAGAATACAGCCTGTAAAGACCCTGTCTGAAAGCGAGTGATCTGTATCATTAATATGGACAGAGGTTAAAGCCATGCAGCAGTTAAAAAGTTTGTATCTTAAGTAAAAGAATCTAAGAATACAGCTGTGTACTAAACATTAAGAAAATAACTCAAGTGCTGAAGATCAATAAAACCAGCCAGTCTTGGGTTCCAGAACTCTCCTTGTTCAGGTATATTATTGAAATGACCAGGAGTTTGAGAAGTCAGGCCACTTGCCCCTAAATCTGCTCTGAATTAACTGATCGCACTTCTCATCACAGCATGAATAAGTTACACCTGGGAGTCTGTAGGTTTACTGAGAGTTGTTCATGCAGCTGTATAAGGGAGAAGCAATTGGTTTAACATCAAAATCATGGCTAAATAATTAAATTCTGGACTGGGTGTAGCGGTGGTTGTGCGAGTTTCTAAACCTTGCATGCTTAGAGAAAGAAAGGCTCTCTATCAATATCTAGTATTTAAAGAGCATCTGCTAATAAATAAATAATAATAATAAAGAGGGTTGATACACAGTTCAGACATTTTATACTTTATTAAGTCCAAATGTACAAAAAACATTTTGAAAAGCACACTGTATTGTACACAAGTGATTCAGTTACATTGTACAGACCAGTCCAGTGTCACAGCACCAATCTCACACTACCTTCATCATGCTTTTCCATAAGCTATTTCCCTGACTGTTGTGCATGTGCAGTGGATTATTTGGTTAGAAAGACAGTCAGCAGATCAGACTCCCTGCTCACCCTCTCCTCTCCATCTCCCCTCCCGTGGAAACTTGCCAATGCTCCCTCACCACTCTGTCCAGTCCTTCCTCTCTTTTCCTCTCCCTCCTCACTCCACGAGCTGCGTGGAGACCTCCTGCAGGTGTTCCCTGACCACTCTGTCCAGCACTGCATGGAGGTCCTTGCAGGCTTGCGTTGCCGCGTCCATCAAGCCCTCCAGGTGGTCCTGGTGCAGCCGGGCGTCCATCTCCACCAGGGCCAGGTGCTCTGCCTTGGGCAGGAGGGCGAGGGAGAGCTGGGTGCCCCCGGAGGACTCCTCCACATGGCTCAGGTCCACAAGGGGCGTGTCCTCCACGAATCCAGCAGAGCAGGCGCACACGTAGTCCCGCAGGGGGATGCCAGCGTCCACAACGGCCAGCGTGGCAGCGTTAACACACGCACTATAGTTCCCACCGTCCGCCTGCAGGATCTGCAGACACACACAAAGCAGTGACATTCTTTTATTATTATCATTGATATTATTACAGGGATGGAAATAAGACTCCTGGTGCACAGAAATTTTATCCATCCCAGCTTGATTAGCTACAGTTTATAGGTAACAAACTTAGGTGTGTCTTATTAAACTCATAGTAAAACTAGGAACTGATCAAACTGGTACACAATAGGAATTGTATTTCCATTCCTGTATTATTAATATTTTTGTACCTTGCAAAAACAATACTGAAGTAAGAAAAACATTCGGTCCATTATTGCTCTTCCAATTCCTAGTAGTAGGCAGGTTTTAGGGCAATGAGATTTGTTAAATAGGCTATTAATTTGTATTTATTACCTTTGCAAAAATAATAACTAAATAAGATAAACACACCCGCTAATGTTTCATCAGAATTTGACACTTTGAAATTATGATTAAAAAAAAAAAAGTTTCTGGTCTCCCTCTCTCTCTCTCTATGCGACTTGCAGAACTACATCTGTATGGCCCCAGTACTGTACGTCTCTAAGACGTGCCTCCATCGGACAGCTTGTATCACATAAAGTGGTAATGCAGCCACGTGACTTGAAACCATTTTGCTTAACTGCCAAGAACATAACAAAAGAACACAATAATAAAATATACATTCCAAATACGGGAGGTGCCAGCTCTAGAGTTCAGAGGAAAATTGGGAGTTAGGGAGGAAATTGTTAATGTTAATAGGAAAAAATGGTAATAGTAATTTAGTTATGCAACCAAATGCATGCAATTTGTGAGTCGGGGGAATTGAATGAAATAATACTAATATATATTTTTCATTGTTTGAAAACAGGAGTTCTGATATACACTAGTGCTGCACAGACTGATTATTGGTGTGTCCTTGGTGTTGACTGGGCTAATTCACCATTCTGAGTAAAACAAGTGAAGAAACAGCTGCTTGGGTTTGTGTGGGTTTGTGAGTCCAACAAAAGCAGCAATCATCCCAAATCCAATCAACATCAGTGACCCTTTCCTAATTGTCAGGAGCTTGATCCCAATAATTGAAAAATCGGTTCACGCAGCACCAATATACAGCTTTCCTCCTAAATATCTTGCCCCAGATCTTGAGCCGAAACTGAGCTCAGGATCAGCAATGACAATTCAACACAGTGTTAAATTGTATTTAACACTGTGTTGAATTGTTAATACTCGGTTTGCACAAATGTAGGCAATGCTGTACACAATGTTCTTAAGACGGAAAACAACAATGAGTGATCTGCTTCTAATGGCAACTGAAAGAAAAAACAGATTTTGATTCCGGGTGATATCGGCAAAAATGAAGCCTAGACGACATCCTCTGCTTCATTAGGTTTATTCATGCAATGCCAGAGGTGTTTTTTTTTTTTATTTTTATTTATTTATTTTTTTTATTTTAAGTTTGTTGCAGAGTTTTATTATTATGGAGAGGGGGCCTGTGACTGGGTACTCCCCGCCCGTGTATATTATGTTTCGTATTTTTGTATTTGTTGTATTATTTTATTATGCATTATGTCTGGCAGGACGAGCGAGGTGCCATCCGCCATTATTTCTTATTGTTTTTAATACCTTGTGAGAATGCGTGATTGATCAGCGACTGATTATATAATCAGCTGACAGTCACGCAGAATTATTATACTTGTGCAGACTATGACCGAGGGGTTAATAAGATAATGAATAGCCAGTTAATCCCTCAGCCATAATATAAAAGACCTGCAGCTTTGGCTGCACGGAGTTGGGTGTTCAGGGAGTAAGAACGACACTCGAGTAAAGCACAAACAAACTAGATGCTGATAAAAGCACGGTGTATTAATACAAAAACAAATTTAAAAATAAGTAAATGTCAAGAAATAAAGACAAACGCACGATCAGCGTGCATCAAAAAAATTAACCTCCAAAGAAATTAACGCGTTAATTGTAGAAGATAACTGTGACTAATTGACAGCCCTAAATTTAATGAATACCTAATAACATAAACATTTTAAAAGGCATTACTGTGGGAATGTGTATGACTGGTTTAATGCTGTGGTATTGTATTGGATGTTGTGTCTGGCAGGTTGATGCTCTAGTATTGTACTGAATGCTGTTTCTGGCTGTTTAATGCTGTAGTATTTTACTGAATGCTGTTTCTGGCTGTTTAATGCTATAGTATTGTATTGAAAGCTGTGTCTGGCTGGCTCACCTGCACGTAGATGTCGATCTGTGATCGTGGGTACAGCTGTGTCAGGATGGCCGCCTCGAAGGTCTGTTTGAGGTGGAGGGTCATCTCGCTGGACTTGCGGTCTCCGTGCGGGCGTCGCTTCCTCTCGGCTGTGCTGAAGGTGGCCATGCTGTACTGGCAGTTCAGCACTGCACGATCATGGAGACACTTACTGCGCGAGCCTCGGATCTGAGGAGAGAGGGAGTGAACATAAGAAAATATGAGAGGAGGCCATTCAGCCCCTCAGTGCTCGTCCAGTTCCTAGTAGCTGACTGATCTCTTAAAGGATCCTAATGATTCAGCATCAACATGGCTAAGTAACCCATTCCATACCCTCAGAAGCAGATCCTCCCCTCTGTCCTAAAACCAATTAAAATATAATACTCCATTAAGAATAAACAGAAACAATTCTACGGTTTTGGACAAAGCCAGTGCAAACCTTGACTGTATAGCCTAGAAAGAAGGAGAGTCAGAGGTGACCGAATAGACGCATTTCAAATTGTTAAGGGGTTTAACAAAGTAACTGCGGATAATTATTTTTCCACAGGTCACAGAGAACAGAACCAGGGGCCACTGGTGGAAGCTGAAGGGCATATTCAGAACCGAGGGAGAAGGAGCTTTTTCACAGAAAGGGTGGTGAACCATTGGAACAGGCTGCTGGACATTGTTGTTAAAGTACAGACTATCGGAACCTTCCAGAAAAGACTTGATGCTGTCATGAACAATATTGTACAACCCTCTCTGTGACCACAATAAGACCTTTAGCTAGCCCCCTGGAGGAAAGGCAGTCCATCTAGCCAGGGATTCCCAGAGGTTTCATTTTCCCTACTAACCTGGTTAGGGTTATTTTGTTTTTCCTCTCCCGAGTGCTAATGGACCACTCTGGCACCAAAGCGAGCGAGCATAGGTGGGCCAAATGGCCTTTCCTCGTTCTGGAAATTCTTCTGTTCTTATGACACAATTAAACAAAATCTTGATGTTTCAATAACTTCTTATTCCAAAAAGTAAAATAAAATGACATTAGAAACTCATTTGTTGAATGGTACCGGAGCAGAGATTGGGATCACAGAGTACCAGACTGCAAACAATACTGCTCAGATTACAGATTATGTTAGCTAGCACAGCAGACACTACTGCTCTACACTGGTGAAAGTTTTGTGTGCAAAAAGATGCTCAACTGTAAAAAGAATGCAGTTAGACGGACCACACCAAAGAATCATGTTATATATAGCATTCATTTGATTGAATGTACATTTACACTTAGACTACCATAAAAAACAGTAAGGTTTGCATGGTATTTGCACAAACATAGCTGGCTTGTAAACATATAGCAGGCTGTGTGGTCCAGTGGTTAAAGAAAAGGGCTAGTCTCTGTAAATCGCCTTGGATAAAGGCGTCTGCTAAATAAACAAATAATATAATCTCGTTTACAAGGGTGTCTCAGGGGACCACAGGCAGGTTACAATTCACATCGGTTTATTCCTACAATAAACATATGCCAAGATCATACAACTTGAGCTGAATAAAGTTAAAAACAACACTGTAAAAGTGTTGCATATCCTTACACAGAGAGAGCAACACTTGCCCTGATTTCTGCACTTAGCTGATTCCAGCTTGATGGAGCAAATAAGCAAAGGAACACTTTCCAAAGGACTTCCTAACATGGAATGGCGTCAATGAAAGTTTCTACCCGAGTTTAGCCCATGCAAATCCAGTTTCAAACATAACACAAAGATGTGGCATGGAATCACACTGCACTTGCAAACTGATAAACCAATAGTTAACATGTCTATTAATTATATATTTTTGGAGCGGGTTTCATGTTTTATGGATAAAACATGACAATTGATACAGGACCCACTCGACAAAAATGTATTGTATCACGGTTCAATAATAACATAATGTTTAAAACTTCCATAAGGAGTGAGATTTAAGAACACTGAATTGTCAAACACTTTTTGAAGAATGAGAGCACGTATAAACTGACGCCAAAAAGTTGGCTCAAATTTGTGAGACGATTTCGTGTTGTGACATTTTTTTAAGTTTTTACATCTGTCATATCATACTACTACTTTTTCAAATGTATTTCTAATTTAGTTATTGTTTTGAATTATACACCGCGCGCGCACTGATTTTTCTCCGCGTAAATTCAATCATACCCGGCCGAACCTGCCACCCCTTCCCCAAGTTCGGCTCACCTCATGCGGCCCGTACACCACCGCCAGCGCCTTGGTGTTCCCTTGCTCGATGTAGGCTGACCCGTCTGCCTGGGCAAACACCCCCATGCGCGCTTGGATCTTGCGGAGCTCGGTCGGCTTCCTCCCGTCCACCCGATACCCTTGATCTGAGAGAAGTTCTAACCCAGCCATGTCTTAACAACAGAGCAACAGAGAACGGCGTGTACTGCACATGTGGGCCAAGGAACACAAATTACAAATCCCTGCGACGCATGTGCGCGCAATGCATTATGGGGGATGTAGTTCTACGTACACCCTTTGATTTGGATGCATTATGTAGTGGTTTTAAGAAGGAATGTTGTCATCCGCTGTCGAACTATATAGTTAGAACTACCACAGTGAATACTTCAAGTGAACCGTGTCAGATATCCAGTCATCGCAGTCGGAGCGCCACCGAAAAGGTACGGCAGACAGCAGGTAAGTGGTGGGCTGCAGCGCATGTATTGACCTCGCAAGGACGTTGTAGATACGGAAAGGATCTGCATGTTTTGGAGGCTTCTTCAAGTGCGTGAGAGAAGCTCCACGCAAGCACTCGCTATCTTTGCAAGAAATGCACAATGGACTAGGACGAGGAGGCGAGTCGGTTTGCATGTGCACAAACCTGTTACTCTGGACTTGTATATTTCACAGTAGTAGCCGAATTTCTCTGAAGTCATGTGAAAACAATTGTCCGGTTTTATACACTTGTGTTCTAAAGGTTTCCCATAGTGAAAGCATAGCACCGTGTAATAGCACAGTAAAATAATGGTAAACCGGTAAGTATTTTAAATCACAATTGGTAAGGCACATTTAAAAAAAAAACAAAAAAAAACAAACAAACATGGAGCTATGGTAAATGTATATGGAAAATTACCGTGCAAATTTTGTTGTTTTTTTATGGGAGGTAAGGGGACGGGGTTGTCTAAATAAGAAGTCTCGTAAGATTGTTGTTCAAAAACCCGATTGAAATTGAACACTTGTCGCCTATCCATTCTCCAGCTTTAATGAGAATCAGGTTTCTGTTATATAAATGGAAAGTCCTCAGGTATGATAAGTTTGGTGACGATTGGTGCGAAATCAAGAAAGTTATTGTGTTCGTCATATAGATTGTGACAGATAGACACAATCCGCAGATAAGTGTCCCCATTTTGTGACTGAGGACCCCAGGAAAAGAGTGGCAGTATTGTAACAATTGTCAGTGCACATTTTAAACGAAAGCATGACAATCTTTCACCAGCTTAACTTAATTAAGATACCTTTGGGTTGTGTCCATTTGTGTTGCAGAGTTTATAAGCAGGTGGATGATATATTTAATGACTGGATTTAAGGATCTGACAGTATACAGACAAACAAACTGTAGCCTAGATACCTTGAATTTACTATGAATTTATTTTATCTGTCATAAACCAAAGTGGTGAACCACACTGCCTTCCACACTGCAGCCCAGTGTTTTCTCTAACCACTGAGCTCCTCAAACCCACTGTCTTCCACACTGCAGCCCAGCACTCTAAACACTGAGCTACTCAAACTTACTTCCACACAAGTTAATAATTATGTCTATATGGCTGTTTTTGTGCTTGAATGTCTGGTGAACTGACCTGCTGGCATTTTATCATAAACAAGTTAAGTACCTGAAACTGATTCCTCAGTTTAATGATTACACTTTCTAGTTCTAGTCTGTGTGGTAAAGACACTTGGGTTGAATTGAGTCTCAGTGAATGTCCTGAGTCATTTCATTCGGCTCCTTAAGAGAAAACACTTTGTTTCCCTTTGGTACTTTGGTGACCTGAAGTGAACACAGTACTCTCAAGTGCGGTCTCAGCAGTGCATTACACAATCACATCATAACCTCCTTTGGTTGGTACTCTACACTTTTTTGACTATGAGCACTCTGTTTGCCTTTTCAATTGCTTCCCCACACTGTCAGGTTGCATCAAATTTGAATAAATTTTTCTTAATTTTTGGTATCTGTTAAATGTGGTACAGGCTATAAGGGATACACCACTCATGTGATATTTGAATGCTCCACTTCACAACACACTTCACATTTGTTTGTCAGGCGGCGAGCATGGCGTCTCCTGGGGATCGGTTCGAGTTTGCCATCGACCGCGGCGGCACTTTCACAGACGTGTTCGCCCGCTGCCCTGGGGGCAAGGTGAGGGTCCTTAAACTGCTCTCCGAGGATCCGGCAAATTACAGGGACGCCCCGACTGAGGGAATCCGAAGAGTGCTTGAGGAGGTGAGGAGGGGAGAGGGAGATGGGCTTGGAGAGGCTGGAAGAAAAGGTACAGGGAGGGACAGGGAGGAGAGAGGGGAGATAGAGTTGTAAGATAAGAGAGGGGAGAAGGGAGGGGAAGGCAGAGGGAAAGGAGAGATGCGGGACAGAAGGGAGAAAGATGCAGAGAGACAAGGACGGGCTTGGATTGGCTGGAAGAAGAGGGACAAATGGAGAGGAGAATGAGAGGGAAGGAAAGGGAGGAAGGCAGAGGGACACAGAGGGGGTTATGCTGGACTAAGATGTGATCCAGACTCACTGATTCTAAAAACTAAAAACGGAAAATAGAAATTCAAGTTCTTTTGAAGGAATTAAAAAAAGTGTGAATGCCCCTGTAACAGTGTAACTACTTGTCTGCCTCGGCTTGCCTTTCTCTTGCCTGCTTGTCTCTCTGCCTGCCTTTCTCTCTGCCTGCTTGTCTCTCTGCCCGTCTCTCTGCTTGTCTTTCTCTCTGCCCGCTTGTCTCTCTGTCTGCCTTTCTCTCTGTCTGCTTGTCTTTCTGCCTGTCTCTCTGCCTGCCTGTCTCTCTGTCTGTCTCTCTGCCTGCCTGTCTCTCTGTCTGCTTGTCTCTCTGTCTGTCTCTCTGTCTGCTTATCACTCTGCCTGCCTGCCCAGGAGTGTGGGCAGTCCATGCCACGCAACCAGCCCCTGGACACCTCTCTGATTGGCTGGATCCGGATGGGTACCACAGTGGCGACCAATGCGCTTCTGGAGAGGAAGGGGGAGAAGATGGCCCTGTTGATCACTCGGGGGTTCAGGGACCTGCTGCACATCGGCAACCAGGCACGGCCTCGCCTCTTTGACCTGGTGGGTGCAACCATAGCCCTGTACACATCATAGCCGTACACAGCCCTGATACACAGCTCTGATACACAGCCTCCATAAACAGCTCCATACACAGCCATTATACACTGAACACTAAACCAGGCACAGCCTCGTCTCTTTGACCTGGTGAGTACAACCATAGCCCTGCACACATCATAGCCATACCCAGCCCTGATACACAGCCACCATCACAGCAATCAAACATAGCCACGATACGGTCTGAATGGAGCAGCCACATTCCCCTTCTGTTTATTAAGTGGAGCACAAGAAGCTCAGTAAACCTGTGCCTTTGTGTTCTGGACTTCGACTCAGAGCTGCAAATTATTGATATCTGTCAGCGCTGAAACAGCGAGCAGCATTCCTGGATCTCTGTGTGTGTGTGAAGACCTTTGATCCAGTTCCCTTCATCAGCCAGTGTTAACGGAGTGGACCGGCTAAAGAGGAACCCATAATCCACCAGGGAGTTTATACTGACCCCCCATCACCAGGTCATGAAGGGGTCAGGTCAATAAAAAAAGAAGTTAGCTACCCCTAGCTAATACTTTAGGTGCAATGCAGAAACCAGGACACAGCTGGAAATTAAGTGGAAACAGACTTGGGTTTCCTAGCCATATTGTTGATGCTGAATCATTGGGTTCCTTTAAAACATGACTTGACAAAGTCTTGAGATCAAACCGATACTAGGAACTGGTTCAGTCTAATTGATCTGAAGGCGTTAAACTGGGCTCTTCCCCCAAAGCAAAGCAATGCTCTTTGTGTCTACCTGCCTGTCTGTGTGTCTCTGGTGCAGGAGATAGTGACGCCTGAGGTTCTGTATGAAGAGGTGATCGAGGTGGAGGAGAGGGTGGTCCTGCAGAGAGATGGCTGCCAGCTGCCCAGGAGGGAGGCCTTCCAGACAGTCACAGGTACCGCAGGGGTCCCCGCTCCAGTCATTCACTGAGTTTGTGTTGATGTCACTGTAGGTGTGTTTTCAAGAAATCAGAGCCACAGTATTCTGGTGTCATCTTGTGTCCTGTTCCTGACCAGTTTCAAAATATTCTGCCTGGCCATTATGTCTTGTTTTTTTAATGTGGATTATTATTATTATTATTATTATTATTATTATTATTATTATTATTGGCAGCAGTGTGGAGTAGTGGTTAGGGCTCTGGACTCTTGACCAGAGGGTTGTGGGTTCAATCCCAGGTGGAGGACATTGCTGCTTTAACCTTGAGCAGATTACCTAGATTGCTCCAGTAAAAACCCAACTGTATAAATGGATAATTGTATGTAAAAATAATGTAATATCTTGTAACAATTGTAAGTCGCCCTGGATAAGGGCGTCTGCTAAAAAATAAATATTATTATTATTATTGAGTACCCAATAGTAGGTAAAGACCACATTGTTAAGAGTAAACAAACCTGATTACGTATTTGTTTATCTCCCTAGCACACTCCTCGTTGCTAACACAAGTTTGCTGCTTGCAGTTCTGCCTTCACACTCCCGCCAAGAACTGGTGCCCTAACGCTAGCTACTCCCCCCTCCCACTGAGGGAGGGGGGAGTAGCCCAGATTAACCCCTTCACACCTGAGGAACACGCATTCACAGCCCTTGCCCATATTAACCCACGCCCACTGCTCTTCAACTGCCCCAAACGCAGCCCAGGGTGGCATTACTGCCAAACCCCCCAGCCGTGTCATTATACCACGCGTGGGTAGTTATGGGTGAATTCTTATTTACGGGTGTTGCTCTAATGGGAATTGAAATGCTGCTGTAAAGCACATTCACACATTAAGTCCTTGATGTTGTAACAGAGTCTCTGTCGGCAACAACCAGTCAAGCAAGAGTAGATTACAAATCAAAGGAGGTTATGGTGAGGCTGTATAACACTCTGGCGAGACCGCACTTGAAATACTGTGTCTAATTCTGGTGAGTACACTACTGAAAGGACATTGTGGCCTTGGAGAGAGTCCAGCAAAGAACAACCAGACGAATCCCAGGGCTTAAATGAATAAGTTATGAAGGCTGAAAGAACTGAATCTGTTTACTCAAAGTTGATTATCAAGTACTAGGTTAATTATTATTAGGAGGGGGGGATACAGGAGGGTGTTGTGCAGCTTTCTCTCTGTGTCCCTGCAGGCTCCACTGGGGAGAGGCTGGAGGTGTGGACCCCACCGGACCTGGTCCGGCTGGAGGCTGACCTGCGGAGGGTGCTGTCCCAAGGGATCCGCAGCCTGGCCGTGGTTCTGATGCACTCCTACACGTGAGTCCTCCCTTAGAAAAGACCCCAATAGTTAAAGGACAGTACGGTGTGTCTGTGTCAATGCAGTGTGCCTGTGTCAGTTCTGTGTTAATTCTGTGTGTCTGACCCTTCTCTTTCTCTCTCTTTATCTCTCAGGTGGTCCTCTCACGAGGTTCAGGTCGGGGCTCTGGCACGGAGGCTGGGTTTCCAGCAGGTCTCCCTGTCCTGCGAGGTCATGCCTATGGTGCGGATCGTGCCTCGTGGGTACACAGCCTGCGCCGACGCCTACCTCACCCCCAAGATCCGGGAGTACCTGAGTGGCTTCCGAGCCGGCTTCTGTCAGGGGCTACAGGTGAGTCCGCCCCTGCATTTGCTTTGTCTGGCAATGCACCTGTCCCAGCTCAGGGAAGCTTTTTTGGACAACAGCAAAAATTTAATAAAACTGCACATCTGAGAAACTCTTCAAATATTATAAAAGTGAGAGGATCAGTTTGCAGATGCTGACTCTCTCTTCACTCTCCTGCCCCCTCTCCCTCCATCTCCATGCTCAGGGGGTGCGTGTTCTGTTCATGCAGTCGGACGGTGGTCTCACTCCCATGGAGAAGTTCAACGGCTCTCGAGCAATCCTGTCAGGCCCCGCGGGGGGGGTAGTGGGCTACGCGATGACGAGCTACAGCCAGGAGAACCGGCAACCCGTCATCGGCTTCGACATGGGGGGTGAGCAGGCGGGGAGGTGGGGGGGTAATCTTTCTTTAATGTCTTACAAGACACTTCAACGTTTACAAAAAATGCAGTTGGTTACCTTTCCCTCTCTCGTCTTTCTCCCGTCAGGCACCTCAACGGATGTGAGCCGCTACGCCGGGCAGTATGAGCACGTGTTCGAGGCCACGACGGCGGGCATCACTGTGCAGGCACCGCAGCTCGACATCAACACCGTGGCAGCGGGAGGGGGGTCCCGGCTCTTCTTCAGGTGAGAGACCCCCCCCCCACACCGACTGAGACAGACACGCCCACCGACTGAGACAGACACGCCCACCGACTGAGACAGACACGCCCACCGACTGAGACAGACACGCCCACCGACTGACAGACGCCCACTGACTGAGACAGACACGCCCACCTACTGAGACAGACACACAAACTGAGACACACACACCTACTGAGAGACACGCCCACCTACTGAGACAGACACGCCCACCTACTGAGACAGACACACAAACTGAGACACACCTACTGAGAGACACGCACACCTACTGAGACAGACACACACAAACTGAGACACACACATGCCTACTGAGAGACACACACACATATTGAGTGATACGCACACACTGAGACAAACACACTGAGAAACACAGTGACACACACGCACACAGACGAGCACATGCTGAGAAAACAATACAACTATCTTCTTGTGTAACATTTCAAATTTGCCACTTCATGGGCTCCCGAGTGGCGCATCCAGTAAAGGCGATCCAAGTGGAGTGCAGGATGTGCCCTATAGTCTGGATGTTGCGAGTTCGAGACCGGTCTATTCCTTTGCCGACCGAGGACAGGAGCTTCCAGGGGGCAGCGCTCACTTGGCCGAGCGTCGCCCGGGGGGAGGGAGGGTTAGGTCAGCCTGGGTGTCCTCGGCTCACCGCACACCAGCGACCCCTGTAGTCTGGCCGGGCGCCTGCGGGCTTGCCTGTAAGCTGCCCGAGAGCTACGTTGTCCTCCGACGTTGTAGCTCTTGGGTGGCTGCATGGTGAGTCCGCAGTGTGAAAAAAAGCGGTCGGCTGATGGCACACGCTTCGGAGGTCAGCGTGTGTTCGTCTTCGCCCTACCGAGTCAGCGCAGGGGTGGTAGCGGTGAGCTGAGCCTAAAAATAATTGGCCATTTCAAATTGGGGAGAAAATAATAAAAAATAATTGGCAATTATTAAAAAAAAAAAAAACAAAAAAAAAAAAAAACACTTGCCACTTCATTAAGCCACACTTTTTTGTGTGTCATTTTTTTTGGCCTGTAACAGCAGCTGAGGCTTCACACTGAAGCATGTGTTGACAATCTGTCTGTCTGTCTGCCTGCCTGCCTGCCCACAGGTCCGGGATGTTCGTAGTGGGGCCGGAGTCTGCTGGAGCTCACCCAGGACCAGCCTGCTACAGGAAAGGTACGCTGTCTGTCTGGCCGTCTTTCTGTCCACCAGTCTGTATGTCTGTCTTTATTTCTGGGCTCTCTGGGGCTCTAACCTGTTTTGTGTTGAGCATTAAGGGCCGTACCACAATACTAGACCTTCTGTATCACAGTGATCGAGTGTGTGTGTGAGTGTCTGTCTGAACAGATTTACTAAGCCTGTGTTCCAGATTCGGTTCACTTTGTTTTCCTGAATAGGGGAAACTGTAATTTCTGTCCCCTCTGAAAACCTTTCGACTAGAAGACTTTTTCAGTGTTGGAATTTGGAAGTAAGGTTTGTCATTCAATTTACATTGAAGACATTGAAAAAGACTTGCAGTTGAAATGTTTGTCGCTGAATGTAAGTTACTTTTCATTTTTCAAAAAACCCTGCTGTGTACTTGCGTGTCTCTCCTGCAGGGGGCCCTCTCACAGTGACAGATGCTAACCTGGCTCTGGGGCGCCTGCTGCCCTCGTTCTTCCCGCGGATATTCGGCACCTCGGAGGACCAGCCTCTCTCTAGTGAGGACGCTCTGCGCGAATTACGCCTCCTCACCGCAACCGTCAACCACTTCCTGTCCACACAGCCCGGAGCCAGCCATTCGGAGATGAGCGTGGAGGAGGTCGCCATGGGATTCATCCGCGTTGCCAATGAGGCCATGTGCCGGCCAATCAGAGCACTCACACAGGTAGGGGGCGTGTTCCACTCACAGGGAGGGAATGAGGGATACAAGTGGAATACGAGTGTATCGGCTGTGTCAGTGATGGTATACCACAGTTCTTATTTAAACTTGACTATCTCGTGTTTCAAATTAAGAAGAGAAAATAAGCAATAACTGCAAACCCACCTCCACCGCTCCTAGTGCTGTGAATATCTTGTTAACCATTAAGCGGGAGCCTTCATAATCTCAGTGTAGCTGGAAAGATCTAACTGCACCTTCTCTGTGGCATGAGATGGCCGCCACATTCAGGTACCCTAGCCATGTATGCTACTGGGGTTGCCTAGCTCTTTCACAATTTTGACACAGAAGACTTTATCCTGTAGGGAGTAGCACTAAGGGGGGTTCAGGGGCAGCATGTATGTCTGTCAGTTTTTGTCCCTGGGGTGGGTTTTCCTGAATTCAGTCCAACCCTCCTCCCTCTGACCTGTGACCCCTGACCCACGCTGCTGTCTCTGCTCTCCCTGCCAGGCGAAGGGTCACGACACCTCCCATCACGTACTGTCGTGTTTCGGAGGAGCCGGGGGGCAGCACGCGTGTGCCATCGCCAGGGCTCTAGGCATGAGGACCGTCTTCATTCACAAGTGAGTGGGGTTGGGGATATGGGGACCGTCTTCATTCACATGTAAGAGAGAGGAGAGTTAGAGGGAGGGTCAGAAGTGGGAATGCAGGGTTGTGAGCAAATAGGAAACAGTTGCTGATTGAGGAGAGAGGAGAGGAGGAGTGTATGTGTGTGTGTGTGCTCTCTCCTGTTCCTCTCTCACAACCACTGTTTGTGTATGTGTGCAGGGATGGAAATAAGGCTCCCATTACATTGCAGTTTGATCTATTCCTGGTTTTACTAGGAGTCTAATAAGACACACCTTAGCATGTTACCTATACACTGTGGGTAATGAATTTCGTAGTAAAACCTGGAATGGGTGAAATGGTTATGCAATAGGAGTCTTATTTCCATCCAGTGTGTGCACATGTGTGTGCGCACTCTCTTCTTTCTCTCACATCCTGTCTGTCTGTGTTTCTTGCTCAGGTACACAGGGGTTGTGTGTGTGTGTGGGGGGGGGGGTGCGCACTTTCATGTCTGTCTCGCGCCCTGTCTATCTGTGTTACTTGTTCAGGTACACGGGGGTTGTGTGTGTGTGTGTGTGTGCGTGCGCACTCTCTTGTCTCTCTCATGCCCTGTCTATCAGGTACGCAGGAATCCTGTCTGCATTCGGGATGGCTCTGGCAGATGTGGTTCAGGAGGTTCAGGAGCCCTGCTGTCTGCTGTACCAGGAGAGCAGCTTCACTGAGCTGGACCGGAGAGTGGAGGAGCTGAGAGGGAGGTGTGAGGAGGCACTGCATGGGCAAGGGTTCACCAGGTGAGAGGGAGATGGGGACGGGTTACGGGGAGGGAGAGAAGTTAGGTATATTGCAGCCTGCAGTCACATTGAAAGTGCACAGTAGAGGCTTTTCAATACTAGTACTGTTATAATGTTATTTTGTTACAAAAATATAAAAATGTAAAATATTTCTGTACATTTGCTGCAATAAACTTGGAGGGGAGCTTTTGAGTTGTAGAATAGATGTAGTTATTATAAAGACAATTACCTTGAATATTCAGTTAACCCCCCCCCCCCCCCCCTCTCTCTCTCTCTCTCTCTCTCTCTCTCTCTCTCTCTCTCTCTCTCTCTCCCCCTCCCTCTCCCTCTCCTCTCTCTAGCTCTGAGATCAGCACAGAGGTTTTCCTGCACTTGCGATACGAGCGTACGGACTGCGCACTCATGTGTTCCGCTAGCGGTTACCCCGGCAACAAGGAGTCCTGCAGCACAGGAGACTTCAGAGCTGCATTCACTGACCGGTACGAGGGGGACAGGGGGCACTAATCTGTACGCACACCCCTGCTGTAAGATTGCAGTGCTCTTCAGGTTTCAAAAAACAAAAAACAAACAGGTTATTAGGTTATTTGAATTAAAAGGAATACTTTATACTTCATAACGGATTTATCTGATTTTAGTTATCACTTCTTTCCCATATTAAAAGCATAGCAAAAGTAGTAAAGCACAGTGAAAAGTACAGCATGGTAAAGAATATTTAAAAAAAAAAAAAAAAAACCTATGGCAAGCCCTGTTAAACTATGGTAAATTAATATTATAACCATTGGTAAAACTGCAAAATTACCTTGCAAACTTTTATAAGAGTCTGCATCCATGGAAATTTGGCATTGTAATGAATTGGCATCTCAGCCCATTAAATTTAATGGAAAGGCAAGAACTGCTAACCTCGCGGTTCAAAGAAGAACGTCACGTCTTACCATTCAACTATATAGCAAGCTCTGTAGTTCAGAGGGAAGTACGGGTCTTGTGCTGATGTCAGTGTTATTAACTCAACAGCCGCTAGGAGGAGACCCATCACAGCGTGTTTCTCTGCTTTCTCCTCAGTTTAGGAGTTGCTCTTCAGTTTTTTGATATTTGTAACTCAGGTTAGATGCGCAGTGTGCTGAGAGGCGCTCTCTCCTCTCCGCAGGTACCGGAAGGAGTTTGGCTTCACCATCCCGGAGCGGCCCATCGTGGTGGACGATATCCGGGTGCGAGGCACTGGCAGGACCAGCATCGACCACCAGAGCAGAGTGGAGCCCCGTGGGACCGAGCCACGCGTGGAGAGGGTCAGTCACAAACTCAAGGGAACGGGGCTGCACGGCGTGCTGGATACGGCAGCAATGTAGAATAATCTGCATATCGAAATCCAACAGCACTGCAGCACTTCAGTATTAGAATTCCTGTAGTAACAGTCTGTCGCAAAGTAATTCAGTCAACTACGAACTCTTTAAAATCTAGCTCTGAAACACAAGGCAGACAAACCCAGCTACTTTGTTCTAAAGTTAAAAAAAACACTTCTTATGTTTAATAGCTGTTCCAGAGTACAATCTTGTTTTGTGATATATAATACGCTAATATGTTGTGTGCAGAGTGCATTATACCAGAAATTTTGCACCGTTTGAACAGACAGAACCCAAACTGCATGAGATGACATCTCTCACCACAGACACCCTACACACCACAAATTATTTTATAAGAGACCCCCCACACACCACGTATTGACTTCTAACCCAGGCAGATCTGAATAATCGAGCCACACTAACTGGGAATCTCTGATCGGGCAACCCCCCTAATGAAATGTCTTGTTGCTCAGGTGACGCAGTGTTACTTTGACGACGGTTACTTGGATACCAAAGTGTACCTGCTGGAGGAGCTGTCATGTGACCACAGCATCCCGGGGCCGGCCATCATCATTGACAAGAACAGGTGCAGCAAGGGGCGGTTATGAGAGGGCAGGGATAGCGCTGCTATATTGCACCAGGGTTACAGTTTAGCCAAGAATGAAATGTTTAGAGTTTTGCCTAAACTTTAACTGTTATCAGAAACGTGCAGGTCAAATGTAGAGTATGTGTTAGCCTTAGTGTTTTACTCATAGTAAGTGTACAGCCACTTAATTTAATATGCAAAACATCCTTCCGGTGTTTCTCATATACAATTACATGCTGTACACATGCAGTCTTATACATTTTGCTGACCACACACTTTGATACATTGACTTCATGTCTGGTGCACAAAATCTGAGACATCTAAAGCCCTGTTCACACTTCCATTTTTATACCAGTATCGTAGCAGAACAGTATCGCAACGTCTGTTCACACTGGAGTTGTTATCAGTGAGGTACCGGTGTAACTATCGATACAAAACCCAGACGAGAGCACGTTTCCTACTGGTACAGTTGCGAAATAACTCGGAACAGTTCAGGTGGGATCGCTACGACAGCGGAATGGAGGAGTATGAGGCATGTGCACACTTGCACCAAAGATAGTCTATATTACCAAGATACTCAACTCTGCCTTTTATTATTATTATTATTATTATTATTTATTTCTTAGCAGACGCCCTTATCCAGGGCGACTTACAATTGAAAGCAAATACATTTCAAGTATCACAGTACAAGTAATAATACAATTAAGAGCAAGATAAATACAATGACTTTGGTTCAAGCAAGTACAAGTGTGACAAAATACAATTCAATGATACAGCAGATAAGTGTCAGTGATAGTTACATCTTTACTTCCTTCTCGCAGCATGCAAAGGGTCATGGGATATAAAGAAAGTTCCGCGGCTGTTTTTCTATTCAGTGGCAATGGGGAGGGGTCGGACTGGGCTGATTTCCTCTGTGTTTAAAAAAATAGAAAAACTTTTGAAGTCTGTTTCACTGTTCCCCAGGGTCCAGGGGAGAAATGTATTAGCCTGGTGAATGATGAACATTTGTGAACACAGGCCTAGACTAGGTTACTTGTCTTTTCTGAACATAGGCCTAGACTTGGTTACATGTCTTTTCTGAACACAGGCCTAGACTAGGTTACATGTCTTTTCTGAACACAGGCCTAGACTAGGTTACATGTCTTTTCTGAACACAGGCCTAGACTAGGTTACTTGTCTTTTCTGAACACAGGCCTAGACTAGGTTACATGTCTTTTCTGAACACAGGCCTAGACTAGGTTACATGTCTTTTCTGAACACAGGCCTAGACTAGGTTATTTGTCTTTTCTGAACACAGGCCTAGACTTGGTTACTTGTCTTTTCTGAACACAGGCCTAGACTAGGTTACTTGTCTTTTCTGAACACAGGCCTAGACTAGGTTACTTGTCTTTTCTGAACACAGGCCTAGACTAGGTTATTTGTCTTTTCTGAACACAGGCCTAGACTAGGTTACTTGTCTTTTCTGAACACAGGCCTAGACTAGGTTACATGTCTTTTCTGAACACAGGCCTAGACTAGGTTACTTGTCTTTTCTGAACACAGACCTAGACTAGGTTACTTGTCTTTTCTGAACACAGGCCTAGACTAGGTTACTTGTCTTTTATGAACACAGACCTAGACTAGGTTACTTGTCTTTTCTGAACACAGGCCTAGACTAGGTTATTTGTCTTTTCTGAACACAGGCCTAGACTAGGTTACTTGTCTTTTCTGAACACAGGCCTAGACTAGGTTACTTGTCTTTTCTGAACACAGGCCTAGACTAGGTTACTTGTCTTTTCTGAACACAGGCCTAGACTAGGTTACTTGTCTGTGAAACTGAAGAGCAGCTCCTGAACTAGTCAAGCTTACCAAAAAAACAACAACACAGCATTTGAGAACCACTCTGTAACTTTTAAAAATACCCATAAATTCAAACCCTCCAACACACAAATATTCTGGAAAACTATTAGTAACGGTAAAAGTCAAGTTGAACTTTTCAGCTAATTAGCACTGACCATATGTGTTGAAACGTTTCTCTTCTTGACTAATCAAAGTGCCCCCTAAAGTAATTGTAGCTAACAAAATAATAGTTTTGCACTTCCACTAGCTGCAAAGGTCTCCAATGTGCAGTTTTGAAATAAATCCAATGTTCTAGCAGCCATGGATTTTCATTTTAAAGCGAGACATCGCTCTGACACCCCCCCCCCCCCCCCCCCCCATCCGCTGCGCAGCACCATCCTGATAGAGCCGGACTGCCATGCTGAAATCACCCAGTCTGGGGATGTGAGGATCGCAGTGGGCACAGGGAAGCTCCGGGCTGTGGGCACTGAGCTCGACACCATCCAGCTATCCATCTTCTCACACCGCTTCATGAGCATCGCAGGTGAGGAGGGGAGGGGAGGGGAGGGGGGTGGGCAGGCATGAGGGTTGACGGTTGTCCCATTCATCTTCGGGAGATGTAGCAGGTTCCAGGTTATCGCAAACCAGTCATCACTGTCGTGGTGTTATAACTGGTAGGCCAATAACTAGAACCACAGAAAGGTATTAAAAAGCTAAATCAAATGACTCTCTCTCAAGTCCCTTGTTCTGAATGAGAAACGGCACATTTTCAGCCACCCAGGAAATTAAAAAAGGATTTAGACTGCATGCAGAACTGGGCTGAAATGTAATGTTAATAAATGTGAAGTGTTACATGCCGATCACAATAATATGAAGGATTCAAATACCAATTGGGTGGAATAGACCTAGAACAGGTGCACCAAGAGAAAGGCCTTGGTGTTGTGATAGACTCATCATTGCCGTCAGCAACCAGACAGTGCGGGGAAGCAATCGAAAAGGCAAAGTGAATGCGTGGATATATAGCCGGACAGTGCGGGGAGGTCATTGAAAAGGCCAAGTGAATGTGTGGATATATAGCCGGACAGTGCGGGGAGGTCATTGAAAAGGCAAAGTGAATGCGTGGATATATAGCCGGACAGTGCGGGGAGGTCATTGAAAAGGCAAAGTGAATGCGTGGATATATAGCCAGAAGTGTAGAGTACAAATCCAGAGAGTCTCCAGTAGTGTCACATGATAATAAGGATATAGTCACACAGACAGTTTATATAGTACAGTTATTTGGCATTTTATCAATAAATCGCAGTAAAATATAAAACATACCTGAAAAAATTTGTTCATCTCACACAACCTCTCCAAATGTTAGCCACGATCAGACCACCAACAGAAAAAGTTCAAAAACGTTTGAGAACTTTTGCTTAGTTAAACACACCCCTGGTCAATAGTAGTAAGGTAAACTAAACTCCACAGCTCCCCCCCACACACAGTGCTGGTGTTCAGGTGGACAGCAGGTCCACTGTGGGGTTGATTCCTGAACCCCACTGTTGACTGCTGTGTGCTGCGCTGTGTTGTGTTCAGAGCAGATGGGTCGGATCCTGCAGCGAACCGCTATATCCACAAACATCAAGGAACGGCTGGATTTCTCCTGTGCACTGTTCGGACCGGAGGGGGGGCTAGTGTCCAATGCACCCCACATCCCTGTGCATCTGGGAGCCATGCAGCAGACAGTGCAGTACCAGGTCTGTCTGAGCAGTGTCCTTGTGTCTGTCTGTCTGTCCGAGCAGTGTGCTGTCTGCCTGTCTGTCTGAGCAGTGTGCTGTCTGTGTCTGAGCACTGCGCTGTCTCTCTGTCTGAGCAGTGTGCTGTCTGTGTCTGAGCAGTGCGCTGTCTCTCTGTCTGAGCAGTGTGCTGTCTGTGTCTGAGCAGTGCGCTGTCTCTCTGTCTGAGCAGTGTGCTGTCTGTGTCTGAGCAGTGCGCTGTCTCTCTGAGCAGTGCGCTGTCTCTCTGTCTGAGCAGTGCGTTGTCTCTGTCTGAGCAGTGCGCTGTCTCTCTGTCTGAGCAGTGCGCTGTCTCTCTGAGCAGTGTACTGTCTGCCTGTCTGTCTGAGCAGTGCACTGTCTGCCTGTCTGTCTGAGCAGTGTGCTGTCTGTGTCTGAGCAGTGCACTGTCTCTCTGTCTGAGCAGTGCACTGTCTCTCTGTCTGAGCAGTGCACTGTCTCTCTGTCTGAGCAGTGCGCTGTCTGTGTCTGAGCACTGCGCTGTCTCTCTGAGCAGTGTGCTGTCTGTGTCTGAGCAGTGCGCTGTCTCTCTCTCTGAGCAGTGTACTGTCTGCCTGTCTGTCTGAGCAGTGTGCTGTCTGTGTCTGAGCAGTGCGCTGTCTCTCTGAGCAGTGCGCTGTCTCTCTGTCTGAGCAGTGCGCTGTCTCTCTGAGCAGTGCGCTGTCTCTCTGTCTGAGCAGTGCGTTGTCTCTGTCTGAGCAGTGCGCTGTCTCTCTGTCTGAGCAGTGCGCTGTCTCTCTGAGCAGTGTACTGTCTGCCTGTCTGTCTGAGCAGTGTGCTGTCTGTGTCTGAGCAGTGCACTGTCTCTCTGTCTGAGCAGTGCGCTGTCTCTCTGTCTGAGCAGTGCGCTGTCTGTGTCTGAGCAGTGCGCTGTCTGTGTCTGAGCACTGCGCTGTCTCTCTGAGCAGTGTGCTGTCTGTGTCTGAGCAGTGCGCTGTCTCTCTGTCTGAGCAGTGTGCTGTCTCTGTCTGAGCAGTGCGCTCTCTCTGAGCAGTGCGCTGTCTCTCTGAGCACTGCGCTGTCTCTCTGTCTGAGCAGTGTGCTGTCTCTCTGTCTGAGCAGTGCGCTGTCTCTCTGTCTGAGCAGTGCGCTGTCTCTCTGAGCAGTGTGCTGTCTGCCTGTCTGTCTGAGCAGTGTGCTGTCTGTGTCTGAGCAGTGCACTGTCTGCCTGTCTGTCTGAGCAGTGCGCTGTCTCTCTGAGCAGTGTGCTGTCTGCGTCTGAGCAGTGTGCTGTCTCTCTGTCTGAGCAGTGCGCTGTCTCTCTGTCTGAGCAGTGCGCTGTCTCTCTGAGCAGTGTACTGTCTGCCTGTCTCTGAGCAGTGCGCTGTCTCTCTGTCTGAGCAGTGCGCTGTCTCTCTGTCTGAGCAGTGCGCTGTCTTTTTTCCCCCAGATTCAGGAGCTGGGCACAGAGCTGCAGGAAGGAGACGTGATTCTCAGTAATCACCCGTGCGCCGGGGGCAGCCACCTGCCTGACCTGACTGTCATCACCCCTGTGAGTCTGAGAATAAACCACAGCACACTGCACTGCTCCCCCTAGTGTCCCACAGTGGAATAAAGCACAGTGAATGCATGGTAAAACATTGGGAAGCATTGTGAAGAACAGAGAATTAGGTAAAGCATATTTAAAAAAAAAAACAAAAAAAAAACATGGTAAACCAACCCTTAAAATAGTGTCCCATAGTAAAAGCATAGCAAGGTGTAATAAAACATAGTGAAAGCTACATAGGTAACTATTGTAAAGCCCAGAGAGGTATGGTAAAGCATATTATAAAAACATTGCAAACCAGGGTAAATGCACAGTGGAGCATATTAAAGCTACCAGTTACCAGGGAGTTCTTAGAGCCATACAAAAAAACATTATTTGACTAAAAAGCTGTCTAAATATTGGGAACTACACTCAGACACACAGCTTCAGTAGTTTTCTGCTCATTAAACTTCTGCTCATGTTTTAAAACACAACACCAATATGATGTGCTTGCTTCTATCTGTTTCTATAAAGTATATGGCTAAGGGCTATTGGGTCATTCTCTGCTGTGGGCTATTGGTCATTCTCTGCTGTAGGGATATAAAGAAACACCCACCTCTCCCACCAATATCTGCAATGCCTTTTCACTCTTTCATCTTTGAGTTGTGTGAAGTCTTTAACCTAAACTCCCCTCCCTCTCTCCCCCTCTTTCTCTCTGTCAGGTGTTCCACCCTGGCGTGCCTCGTCCCGTGTTCTTCGTGGCAAGCCGTGGGCACCACGCTGATATCGGGGGCATCACCCCGGGCTCCATGCCCCCCCACTCCAAATCACTGCAGGAGGAGGGGGCTGTCTTCATCTCCTTCAAACTGGTCAAGAACGGGGTCTTTCAGGAGCAGGGTGAGAGGGGAGGGGAGGGGGTATGATTGTGGAGAGAGAGAGCTGTCTTCATCTCCTTCAAACTGGTCAAGAAAGTGTTTTCTTCCTGGGGAAGGGGTAGAGCAGATAGGAAAGGGGAATGAGTGGGGAGGAGTGTAGTGGGAGGAGAGGGGAGGGAAGGAGAGAGGGAGAGCATGGGAAGGAAAGAAGAGGGGAGTGTTGGGAGGAGAAGTAAGAGGGGATACAGTGGTGAAAAAAATGAGAGAGTGGGAGGGGAGGGTGTTGTCTTCTTCAAACTCGTCAGGAATGGTGTCTTCCAGGAGCAGGGTAAGAGGGGAGGAAAGGGCTTCCGTTAGTCTGACATGGGAACTTATCTGCTTTACATACGTTACATTTGCAGTTAAAAAGTGAAATCCTTTAACCACTCTGTGTCTCTCTTCTTCTCTCTCTCAGCTCTGACAGATGCCCTCATGGCTCCAAGTAAATTCCCAGGCAGTTCTGGAACACGCAATCTCCATGACAACCTCTCGGACCTGCGGGCTCAGGTGGCAGCTAATCAGAAGGGGATACAGCTGGTGGGGGAGCTTATTGACAGCTACAGGCTGGAAGTGGTGCAGGCTTACATGGGACACATACAGGTGAGAGAGAGAGAGAGAGAGGCAGGTGTATACAGGTGAGAGAGAGAGGCAGGTGTATACAGGTGAGAGAGAGAGGCAGGTGTATACAGGTGAGAGAGAGGCAGGTGAGAGAGAGAGGTGTTACAGGTGAGAGAGAGAGAGAGAGAGGCAGGTGTATACAGGTGAGAGAGAGAGGCAGGTGTATACAGGTGAGAGAGAGAGGCAGGTGTATACAGGTGAGAGAGAGAGGCAGGTGTATACAGGTGAGAGAGAGGCAGGTGTATACAGGTGAGAGAGGCAGGTGAGAGAGAGGTGTTACAGGTGAGAGAGAGAGAGAGAGGCAGGTGTATACAGGTGAGAGAGAGAGAGAGAGAGGCAGGTGTATACAGGTGAGAGAGAGAGGCAGGTGTATACAGGTGAGAGAGAGAGGCAGGTGTATGCAGGTGAGAGAGAGAGGCAGGTCTATGCAGGTGAGAGAGACAGGTGTATGCAGGTGAGAGAGAGAGACAGGTATATACAGGTGAGAGGGAGGTGTATATAGGAGAGAAAGAGAGAGGCAGGTGAGATGTGGTGCAGGTATCTCCAGGTGACTGGTGTTTCTGTCACTCAGAGCAATGCAGAGCTGGCAGTCAGGGACATGCTGAAGGAATTCGCCCATCGCCGTCGGCAACAGACTGGCTCTCTGGAGGTGGAGTCAGTGGATCACATGGATGACGGGACACCAATCAGATTGAAGGTGCTGATTAATGAGGAGGAGGTGAGGAGACAAAAAGCTAAACTACCCTAACTACCAACTACATAAATTCGACACATACACACTACATAACTATACAAACTAGAAACTACATAAATTAAACACACACTACAGAACTATACAAACTGCAAACATTACCTCAAAACAATAGAGACCTCAAAACAATAGAGACAATGTATTCACTAACTAATATTACTTGTACCTGTATATGATCTCAATACAATTTCAGCTCTCCCTCGCTCTCTCTGTCTCTCACAGGGCAGTGCAGTGTTTGATTTCTCTGGGACGGGCCCTGAGGTGTTTGGGAATTGCAATGCCCCTCGAGCGATCACTCTGTCCGCTCTCATCTACTGCCTGCGCTGCATGGTGGGGCAAGACATTCCCCTGAATCAGGTGAGTGAGCCAGGACACAGGAACCAGCCAGAACACAGAGACCAGCCAGAACACAGGGACCAGCCAGGGCCAGGACACAAGGACCAGCAAGGGTCAGGACACAGGGACCAGCCAGAACACAGAGACTAGCCAGGGCCAGGACACAGGAACCAGCCAGGGCCAGGACACAGGGACCAGCCAGGGCCAGGACACAGGGACCAGCCAGAACACAGGAACTAGCCAGGGCCAGGACATAGGGACCAGCCAGAACACAGGGACCAGCCAGGGCCAGGACACAGGGACCAGCCAGAACACAGGGTCTAGCCTGGGCCAGGACACAGGAACCAGCCAGGACACAGGGACTAGCCATGGCCAGGACACAGGGACCAGCCAGGGCCAGGATGAGGGATTAGAGCTGTGAGACTGGGAGACAGGGAGAAAGTGTGGTCTAGTGGTTAGAGCTGAGAACCTGGGAGGGAGGGAGGCAATGTGGAAACAATTGAAGTGACATCCTCTTGTATTCCAGGGCTGCCTCACTCCCATTGGAGTCCTCATTCCAGAGGGTTCTATCCTGCAACCGTCTCGAAATGCCGCGGTGGTGGGCGGGAACGTGCTGACATCACAGAGAGTTGTTGATGTCATTTTCAAAGCCTTCGAAGTGTGTGCTGCCTCTCAGGTGAGTCTGGGGGTGTCTAGTTTGTCAACGGTACCATATAATCTCGCCAATAGGCACATGTGCGTCTGTAATGGGAGTGAGAGGTAAGCATCTGGGCTTGCGTGCTATAATTTTATGCTATTATATATGCTAATACTTTAGTAAAGATCATCTGTAACTCTTGAAAACTTAACAAAGCTGGGTTGAGAAATCCCCAGTGTTTTGAGCAGTGTGTTTTCTCACTGAGGTTTGTTTGGCTCAGATCTTTTGACTCCTGTGTTACCCTGATCCACAGGGCTGTATGAACAATGTGACCTTTGGGAACGAGCGCGTCGGATATTACGAGACAGTGGCCGGCGGTGCAGGGGCGGGGCCTGGCTGGCATGGGCGTGGCGGGGTCCACAGTCACATGACCAACACTCGCATCACTGACCCAGAGATACTGGAGAAAAGGTGAGTGAGGAGAGAGACTGACAACAGCAGTGTCACACTGGAACTGTACTGGGACTGTACTAGGACTGAACTCCCCACCTCTCCCTCTCAAATTCAAATGGTCCTTATTAGCATGACAAGTCATATTGCCAAAGATGCAGAAAATGTATACAATCATTTCGATGTAGAATATCAGTATTCTCTTGTGTTGTCTCCACTGTCGCATTGGTTACAGAGCCTCTCCCCCTCTCTCAGGTACCCGGTGGTCCTGCAGCGCTTCTCGCTTCGTCCTGCCTCTGGGGGGAGGGGGTGTTTTCGAGGGGGGGACGGTGTGATTCGAGAGCTGCTGTTCAGAGAGGAGGTCATCCTGTCAGTGCTGACGGAACGCAGGGCCACACAGCCGTACGGACTCAAAGGTAAGAGAGGCTGTTGAATACCGCACTGTACAAGCAGAACAAATAAACCGCATGGAAACCCCTTTACCCCGCTGTACAGACTCAAAGGTAACCGAGCACACACTACACAATTGGGGCAAACTTGCCCGCCACATGAATAAAAAGGTGGGGGCCAAGTGCGGCCCATTTGTGACTTTACAGGGCTGACCCTTTTCTGTATATTCTGTAATTTGGCCCCTTTTGTGGATATCACATCTTTATATGACTGGACCCTTTGTACTAAACTGGTCGTTTCTGTACATGTGGAATGTTTTAAGCTTGGTTTGAGTCATGGATTTTAATTATGTCACTCTACAGACTCTAGTGGCCATATGAGGTTATTACATGTGTCAATTCAATTAAAACAATAAAAATAAAAAAAAAACATGGAAAGGAAAGTATATTAAAAAACGAATACAACAGAACCCAGAACCACTTGGAATGATAGCAAAAAAATCTGATGTCATTTAAAACTTCATATAAGTTTTACCCCTGCGAAGCAGTCACCTCTTACCTGCCCCTAAGCAGCTCCCTACTTCCCTCCAGAGTTCAGACACTCATGTGCTGAGGTAGCCGAGCACAGCGTATCAACACCTCACACTGGGGAGGAAGGCATTAGCACAGACACTGGTCTCTGAGCTGCCCTGACCCTTCAGGTTTGACAGCGCTATTCAAGGTACAACACAGTGAAATCATGTTCTCATTCATGGTATGTGGTTTCCAGTTCTTATATTGTTTTAAGTTTTTCATCACATACTTGAAACTTATTATTTTTAAAAAGTTTGAGTGACACCAGGCCATTTTAAGATGCTTCTAATTCGTTCCCCTAGAGGGGTTGTTGCATCCTCAATGTGAGACTAAAGGTAAGAAGAAAACATCATGCAGAAGCATGCACAGCACTGGAAAAACCAAATCCCGTAAGAGAGGAGGATTTCATTTTGTACAACAGATTTATTATAGCTTTAGTGTCTGGTTTGCTTGGCGCTTCCCTGGTCACTCAGGTTTGACAGCAGGTCCTCTTTAACGCTGGTGTTTGTGTGTGCGTCTGTCTGTCTGTACAGGGGGTGAACCAGGATCGTCGGGGCTCAATCTGCTAGTGTGTGCTGACGGACGCACCCTCAACCTGGGAGCCAAAACCTCCATAAGCGTCAAGCCAGGGGTAAGAGCAGCCTCCCATAACTAGAGAGCGACTGATTAGGCATCCCCCTGTGTTTGTAAGCTCACTGCCGCATACATCAATGATTTTAATTTTCACATTCCCATATTAAACCTGGTTTACAAACCGTGCAATCTGATAGGACTTTCCCCTTCGATTACACCCCAGGGTTTCAAAGGCCTCTGCCGAGACAGTCCCAAAACTGTTCTGGACTGTAATTCAATATAACATGATTAAAAGCTTGGGATGCCAAATAAATTAAAAGGGTGTATAAATATCAAGCAGCGAGGTTCTTAGTGTGTGTCTGACTAGGGTTTGTCTTTGCAGGACATGTTCCAGCTGCAGACCCCCGGGGGAGGGGGTTATGGGAGCTGCGAGCAGTTAACCCCCCCGGGACCCCTCTCCAAGAAGAAGAAGAAAGCGGAGAGCACCTTCGCTGAGCGCGGCAGTGTGTTTGAATACAGCCGCACTCAGGAGGCAGTGTGACTGACCAAGAGCTGGGCGGTGCTGGAGAGGCTCCTGTCCCGCTCCGGACAGCCACAGCTCTCGATTATCTATTACACATGACAGGTTACACTCATTAACCTCAGTGCCTCCTGCTCATTGGCAGGCGCGTCCTCTGCCCTGATGCCTGGGTGTACAGACCCCATTAGGACCAATCAAGAACTAAGGCTTGAATTTAGTCACAGTTCATAGTGCGGCCACAGCTATACTTTATAATAGTTTTAATTTAATCTGCACCTAAGTAGTGAAAGATTATTAATAATCAGGGCTTGTGAATCCAGCATTCTTGGTAGAATCGTGCTTCTGATTCATGAAATCTCTGCACACAAAAGCAGTAAACAGCTTGCTTTAGGAACTAAATCAAATGAGGTAGGGGTGGTAAAGCTATAAAACTATAATATCATGATTTGTTAATGTTATAAAAAATATGTTGTTACAAAAGTATTAGGCTTGCCAGAATATTGATACTGAAATTACATTTTCATTTGTGTGAGAAATTGTTCTACTTGTAAAATAAAATTAAAAAGCAATATAAGCGCTCTATCCTGGTAGCCTTTTAGTGTCCTAGTTTGCTGTACTACCCTCGGAGTTTAAGACAAGTGATACAAGCCTCTGCTCCAAGGAGCTGTGTTGTCTGAAGCTTTTTACAGTACAGTAATGTTGCATTGTGGGCATTCCTCAGCACGTTCAAGACACACTGTTGACAAAGTTAGCCCAACCAGGTTTTTAAGCACAGGGCACGGAATGGGTAACCTAACCATGTTAATGCTGAATCAGTGACATCCGAATGGACAAGATTGTGAGACCAATCAGCTGCTAGGAACCGGATGAGCTTGATGGGCCAAACAGCCTCCTCTCCTTTGTACATTTTCTTATGTTCAGCTCCTAAACTCTCACCCTTTAGAAGGTTGTCTTAACTTGTTTAAATTGTTTTCAGATACAATGTTAACCTTTAAAATGTATTGTGTGTTCTTTTATCATTGTTCAATGGTAAGGATCGTCCTCCTCTTCATTTCAATGGGCTAGGTGATGTCGTATGTCAGGATAGCACTATGGTTCTCTTTAAACCTACATTTGGGAGTTGTTTTTTATTTAGAATTAGTTGTAGTGTGGCATACTTGATTTCACCTTGTGCCTCAAAATACATCTGATCATGCTACATTTCTTAATTATACAACAGCCAGACACTCCTCTCCCATTGTTTTCTATGAAGGGCAACTGATCAGTTATTATAAAAACATGAAACCAAGGTTCTATTGGAAGTGTTTCTGTAAGTCGCTTTGAATAAAAGTGTCTGCTAAAAGACTAAATAATATAAAGTACAGTTGAGAGATGATACTAATTAATGACACCTGTTCTCAAACCACTGCTTACTGATGAACAGCCTCACAGGGGTGCTCGAGTCTTGCTTTAAACAAGTGAACTCGTTCAGTGGACTGCAAGGATTATTTCGGAAACACAAATGTTAAAATGTTGTAGAATAATAGTGACAGCAACAGTATTGCAGTGGTGTGGTGAGAGGTAATAATCAGGTGTTGCACACCACAGCAACGCCATTACCTTAATGCTGGTTATATTGCAGACCCCCCCCCCCCCCCCAAAGTAAATATATACAGTGCTCTACATCACCGTGTTACTTGTATATCAATACACAGTGAAGGGCCCTGATACTGGAATATAGGACTGGTCAACATGGCTCAATAGTGACACAGTCAGGGAGCACTGTGCTGTATGCAAATGGGTTGGGAGGAATTAATTATTTGAAATGATAACCCTGACCCCTTGTATCCAACATTGGCACACAACTTACCATTGAAACAGTGAAGCCAACCAGGCCATTACAATGGGAGGACTAAAACCTGCCAAACATACCAGCAATAAAGACTTCTTGTACAGTCAAAACAATCATTGTGCCGTTTCATCACTATGTAAAAGCCACGTTCCCAGCTCGGTGTCACATCATGGCATGAAGACTCCAGCATTGAACATTTGAATCCACTCTCAGCTAATCGAAACGCCAGATTTCAGCGCACCTGGGTCTGGCAGAAGAGCCGTCTCATGCAAGGTACCTTGCTACCAGGGATGGAGAACAGCATTTACCATGTATAGGGTGATTTTTCCTAGAATTTAAAAGAAGTGCCAATCAGAAGGCCATGACAGACAGATTAATTTAGGAGGCATCTCAATAAATGTACAGCAAGTCAAGATTTACTTTTTTTTTTATTATTTATCAAAAATACCTTGTTATATTTTTTTCCATGTAAGAGGCGTACAATTTACCTTTTGCAGCAGCACAGAATTATTTACAGTTTCACAATTGCACAGTGCAGCCTATTTTAAAAAGACAACAGATACACAGGACTGCTAATCTGTAGGTTTTAAAAATACATATTTACATATAAAATTGTTTTGCCAACTGAAGTTTTAAAAAAGGCATTCCTCAAAATAAACATTGGGGGCGATGCACCCAGTTTTAAATTGTCAGTAAAAAAAAAAAAAAAATGTATTAAAAGAAAAATCAAAATTTATTATTAAAAATTGCCACCTTAAGATTCTGATTACTTAAACCTTAGAAACAGTGGAAAGGCCTGCTAAAGGAGCCTTTGCAAACAGACAGCTTGTTACAGAGCTAATCATTGGACTGTACCACACACAAGCATTAGTACTGCCCTGTGGTATTGTAGTGAAGCACTGGATACATTTACAAGCAAGGTAAACCCCAGATGCAGAAGTAATCACAATAGTGCTCCCAGATACATTTCAGATATGGCATTTACAGGACAGGAGTGCGCAAACCCAGTAGACATGCAGGCTGTCGCATTCAGAATGGGGTCTGTCTGAACATATTCTACCCAACTTTAAAAAGATAATTCCCTTTGTATTCAATCTACAAACCCCCACACACCATTTGGGAAAAAGACAACTATATTCTGAATATTGGGTTAGCATGACTGGAATACCTACGTGTATTTAAAAATGTAGCTGGTCATTCCTGTTGCTACGTATATTTTTCATTTGTTTCATACAATGATGCTTTTTATTTATTTTAAATTTTTTTTAAAAAAAGATGCCTGGTGGAAGGAGAAAGCGACACGTTGCAGTACATTACAGTCCATGGTTTGAATTGGTTCAAGAACCATTGCACGCAGTAGATTGTAACCAATGCGTAGTAAAGAACGACAGTAGAGGAACTAAACAGCATCTGCAGTTGGCTATAGGAGCCAGGCAAGGACATTTCCGAAGGACTATTAATTTAATGCAGGACAAATGAACAAAATCAAAACTTAACTCCCTGGCAGCCGCTGGGCAGCAAAGCCTAACTTGGGTAATGGGCAGGTCTTCTTTTACGTGCTTTAAAAGAATGCAGGTAGAAGAAGTAGGCTACTGTCCGCTTACAGGCAATAGAACAAGCAAGGTCAGATCTATTCAAAGCTTCATCTGGATTATAAAGCAATATAAATAGGTTAGCAAATTGACATTTCAGCAGATTCGTTTTTAAAAAAAAAAAAAAAAACCACACCCTCAAAAAGGCAAGACTGAGAATGGTTAGCTGGCCATGCTCACTTCTGTGCCGTTCCTGAAGACTACGCAGCTGAAACATCAATGGAAATAACCCGACCCTTGCTCCGGGACGCGGTGAGGGCAAACAGACAACTAAACTTCCTCTTCAGCACCTTGACTCAACACATGTTGGATGCATTAGACACCTGAAGTATTACGTTTAACTGTTACCACACAATGATCTAAAAAGTTAAGGACTTATTTGTGCCAAGCTGCTTTCTGCAACACCCTTAGGACTCAAGAAACACGAGTAAAACTACTAAAAGGAGAAACAATGTGTTTTATGGAACTGGCTGCAGGTTCTCACTGCGAATCACAAAACAATGGGCTTTTGCATGTAGACCACAACAATGCATCTAAAAATTGAAGCATCATGCATTCTCAATCCAACATCAACAACCCTAAACATACTGGGCACCCATTTGAAAACAGGGACGAGTGGGTAAACCGGTTCTGAGAAAATGCAGACACCGGCAAACTGTTCCAGCTCTTTATGAGTGATCTCCGCTCCTGGCTGGGACTCTTTACAATCATTGGGGAAAGAGGGGCTCTTCAATAATTCATAGCTGAGGAGTCACCCTGAATACATATTTACTCTCCCCTGGACAGTCAGCATAGCTGCTAAAAAGCTTCCCTTCCGCTGTATAAAAACACCCCCCTGCTTTGGGGACTCTTCAGTAATTCATTGTGAACGAGGAACCCCTGTGGAGAGGTGGGGGAGGGATAAGATTGTATTCAAAAGTACTGCCCTGCTTCCACCGTGTCCAAGTATGGAGCCTCTTCTGTCCAGCAAGAACAAGCTTTCCAAAACCCTGTAAATCGATATGTACACGTTTAAAACCATCGTCCCACACAGCACTCGCTCAGTAAGGGGGGTACCGCCCGATACCCCCAGAGTTCTGGGCTGTGTACTGCCCTGGCAGAGAGGTGGGCATCTCAGGCACTAGTGCGTCGAACACGCTCTTGTTGGGGGGCACAGACTGGAGAAGGTTGTCTAGATCCATGAGGGCAGGGGGCTGCCGGTGGTGGCAGGCCTGCAGAGGAACACCGGGTCTGGGCAGGAAGGACCAGTAAGCAGGGCCCACATAGGCTGCAGCAGGAGAGGGCCGGTAGTTATAGAAGGGCAGACCCCCCAGCTGCAGAAAGGGGTTGCTGGGGAAGCGCATGCTGGGAGGAGCCACTGCATTGGGAGGCACGTATTTAGTGTAGGATGTAGGCAGCTCCCAAGGGGCAGAGGTCCTCTTAGCTGACTTGAGAGGCGTGGGGCAGTCCTCGTAGCTATCTGAATCGGACCCCTCTCCTCCCACGGGCATCGGCCTGGGGCGCTTGTGTGCCACCAGGCCGCTCCTCCAGCTAGAATCTTCCAAGGAAGAGGAGGAGGAAGCAGGGCTGACAGAGCTGCCTGAAGTGCTCCGAGAGGAGTAACAGAGGCTGCGAGACTCTGAGGAGGAGTAGCCCATGCTGGACTGATGCCGGGGGAAGGGCTCCGAGTCGTGGAAGAAGGGTCTTGGCTCCCAGCCCCCCTGCCCCGGAAGTCTCTGTTCCCCCTGCTTGCAGTGTTCATCCAGCTTCTCTCCAGCACCAGGCGTGAAGCTGTGGAGCAGGGAGTCGATGGCAAAGGATGAGTCCAGTTTGGGGCGGTATGGGTCTTCGGAGTCGAGGCGGGTGGCAGGGGCCGGCTCACTGGGGGGAGTGGAGTCCCCGAGCTGGAGCTGGTCCTGTCCGCTGGGCCGCCCGTGCAGGATGTAGGGTGCCAGGTCCTGTGCAAAAACTGTCTCCTCCTGTCGCGACACCACCGTGTTCTGCCGCTTTAGCAGATCCAAGGGGACGCGCGACACGTCCACCGCCCAGAAGTTTCCCTTCCCCTGGGGCTTGCCTGGATCCTTCAGGACCTGGGTGACAGACAGGATTTAATACATAATTCACAGTGTGGCCACAGCAACTACCTGCTAAAAATAACTTATTATAAATCATGAAGCCACTCTTCAAGGCAATTAAAACGCCAGATTTCAGAACAGAGCATTAAACACATTCTAAAAATGTGGACAACTTCATTTACTCTGTATTATGTTCTTTTATTTGAATTAAAACGTGATTTATAATATGTGCAGTTCTGATTGTATACAAGTGTATCAGCTTCACTTTGCAGTCCTCTTACCCGCCCCATGTGCACTTACACCATAGGGTCAACTGCACACAAACTTAAAAGATGTACACATCTGCTGCTGGAGAAAGAATTATAGTGTACAGCTGCACTTCTGGCAACATGGGGCTTGTACCCTTGAACCTATGGCCTCACCTTGACAAAGCAGTCGTAGGAGGAGAGATTGTGCCGCACAGAGTCCCGCCAGCCCTTGTAATTCCCTGTGAAGAACGGGAAGAGGGTGCTGATCTCCTTCAGGATCTGAAGATGAAACACACACCACAGCTTCGTGAAACGAGTGCTGGCAATCCAATATGCTGTCCATTCACTTTACTACTAAGCATCCATTTAATTGGATAAACAGGGGCACAACTTTTAACAGTCTGCCATCAACTATTAAACTCATTAGTGCTGCACTTAAATACTAAAGAAACAATTTAAAACATCAAACAATAAGACTTCCTAGTCAGAATGTTTGTCGTTGAACTTAAGTTTCAGTATTTCTAACAATTCAGCACTATCAAGTGGAATAGTTGTGAATGATGGATGATAGGTATGGAAGGATACATCTGAAGACGTGCCCCTGTTTATCCAGTTTAAAAAAAAAACAAAACAAAAAAAAAACAGATTTGTGCTTCTGGGTGATTACAGTAATCTCAGTATGCCTACAGGGGTCGCTACAAGACTGGAGGCCACTTACTGCTAGGATTAAATCGCTCCAAACTCCTAATATAAAATAGATTTATTCAATACATTTTATATTAAGTCAGTGTTCCTAACACAGACGGTTTTATAGTAATTAGAGTAGCGTTACCATTAATTAATGTGCAAAAGTGCAGTAGATCGATTGCAATTTCATTGTTATGTTAACTGCACATAACTTCGTATAGAAAGTAAGTGTTAATTCTAGCGATAACAAAATTGCAGAATACATTTGTGTTGTACGATTAAAACCAAGCTGTCACAGAAACGGCAGCTAAAGAAAGATAATGTCTTAACACACGCGCTCTCGATTTATTTATTTTAAAAAAACTATAAGTAGCATAATGGGTTTTATAAATATTTTGTATACGTAGAATCTCCAAGAGGTGTTTCTTGCCCAATGTATCATGCTGCTACACTGGCGTGTACAGACTACAGTATTAATCTTTACAACCATGGCATGATTATGAGATGATTATTAAACGGGACATGGGTTCCATTCAACCCAACACTGCTTTAATAGATCCAGGTTATGACTTCCTAAAGCCGGGCGTCACCTTACCTGAGACAAGGTCAGCTTCTTCTCCTGGGAATTCTGGATGACCATGGCTATCATGGCTAGGTAGGAGTACGGAGGTTTGGGGTAGCGCTGGTAGTTTTTCTTTCTTCCGTTTTTTGCGCTTTTGTCCTCTACCCATTTCTTGTCCTCGCTATCCTTAGTTGCCTCGTACCTGTTCTTAACCACCTCTTTCTCAGGTGCGCCCTTGTTCTGCTGAAGTTGGACGGTCATATTGGCGTTGGGTTCCAGCTGCATGATCTTCTCCATGATAGATTCAGCTGCCGCTGCCTTCGCTGGCCGGAGATCCGCCGGCCAGGGGCTACCGTAAGCGGCCAACGGTGGAGGAGAATTCAACCCAAAACTGTACCTGGCCGCGATGGCTGCTCTGAAGTAGTCAACGTGCGCTGAGCTGGAGTTCTGGCGGTGCTGGGGCGGTGGTGGTGGCCACTCAAGTTGAAGTTCAGAGACGGTTCTGGGGCTGTAGCAGGGCGAGGGCAGGTAGGCGAGGGTAGGTTGCCCATGCAGAAGGTTGCTGCCCCCCCAGTGTTTTGTCATGTTGATTTGTTGCGCTCTCTCTCTCCCCCCTCTACTGGATCCTGCAGGACTGTCCTGAACTTTACTTGTCAGACTGCTGGCACCAGTGGATGCTATTTGTAGAGCAAACAATTAACAGTTTCATGTTAATCCTGTAGTGTAATCAGAGAGAGAATAGAAGGCTATCTCTCTGGATGAATGAGGTGTCACCACGGGGGTCTTGTGCTCTGGGGGTTGCGGTACAAGCCTGTGTCCACTACCTATCTGCACCCCCCTCCCCCCAAACAAAAACATGCATCAAGAAACACTAATTTCACACAGAGATTGAGAAATACTATCCCCACGCAACAGAAAGAACCCCAATGTGTGTGCTGCTTCGAACACCACGAGCTACTCCCTGCTGTTACCAGTGCCTGTCGCCTTGCATGGGCAACCATGCTAACGCCCCGCATTTTAAATTACGCCTTTTATAATGAGGAGGCAATAAACAAGTTTATCATAGAAGCTGGGTGGGTATTTCTTTAATGGAAAAGGTGGTTGAATAACGCGGTTTGGAGGGATACATTTGTCTGTTTGAAAAATATTAAAACGGAATCCCTGACAGACACTTGTGCAACTTCCAATTAAATATTATTAAGTAAACACGGTATGTGACTAGGTTAACGTCAAGCCAACACTTGTGCATTTGTAAAGCTTAATATTTAATTTTGTAATTTCTCGGTATTAAACAAATGCTTGATAAAACAAATGCTCAATAAATACCTACCCGAGGATATAGTTCAGTGTCCGCTGCGTGCATGGAATTGGCTGTGCATTGAGGCGGGTGTATAAAGCACTTTTCAGGCGAGACATTTTTACAGGACGCAAAACATCAATAACGAAAGCAAAACACAATATGTACAATTATAAATATGCTGGCGTTTCTGTTTTTTAAATACATGTACACACTGAGGAGGTCGCCTCATGTGCGCATAATATTGTTTACTCTAAAGTACTACACTGTTTCTATTGAAGATGTGGCTTAGTAGTGTTAAAACACACGATACATACGTAATGAAACGCGCAATTGAAAACCTGCTGCCGCAGCCCCATGCTAAATACAGGGGACTAATCTGTTGACATCTCCTAAATTGATTCGTTGCTCTTCAAAATAACTAAACGCATTGAAATGTTTGACACGTCACTGAATTCTAAAGGGCTGCATTACTGTGCTGAACACTCTGCGCCTTCACGTTGTGCTTTGGACAATGAATGTGTAAGTCTTAGATGTAGGCTATTAGAATTGTTACGCAACTTATTAAAAAAAACACAAAAAAAAAAAAACACTGCAATACCTAGCCTGTGGTAGTAGGCGACTAAAAGCACCAAGAAATTCAAAATTTCCAAATTAGGAATTCGTTTCTTTTTTTTTGTTGTTGACGAAAGAAACAATTAAAGTTGAATCACACCTATCATTTTATTGGTTACATTGGAATAAAACACTTGTTTGTTGACTGTTTAAATAGATGTTATCTTTGAAAGAATATTATTTAGTTTGTATTATTTTGGGAGAGGGGGTACGTATCCTTATATTATGAATATGATTCTTAAGTATCATAATGTTTACATTACACTGTGCTTAAACTGTGGGAAAAAAAATGGAGAAACTAAACGCCCTAATAGGGCCGATTGAAACCCGAAAGCGCAGGTTTAGCTATGCCCACAGTTTCTTTGCACATGGGCCCATACAAATACATCTGATATGCAACTTTCCGGACAGTACGTGCCAAGAGGAGTTTAAGTATCTTTTTCTGGGTTCCTTTGTTCAAACTAATGTGGTGTTAATGTCTGCAGGCTAATACTTACCCAGTGCGACTCTTGAACGGGTTATGGCAATCTCATTCCTAACGATTTGTTGAAATCTGCGCTATTTAGGAGGGTGTAAACTTTTCCCAGACAATGTACCTCAGTTTGTGTTTAGTGTCAAGTCGCTCACACCAAAAAAGAAACGCAATATTTCAAATATTATTTTGTTTCACATTAGTAATCACGGCGACGAGTTAATTATTACGCCTTGACGTTTTAAGATTGCACAATGCCAAAAACAAATATACAAAGAAGTTATGTCTCCGAATCGCTGTCAAAGGCGATTTGCAGTCTCTACGTACCTGTTACAGAAATCTCTCTCACACCCTAACACAATGCAAAAGCCACCGAACCAATCATTTTTATACTCGTTTTTAAAAATATACCTTAAATGCGACTAGGTGCACTTTCCTCAAGGTGACTACTTGGATATCATTTTGAAGCAGAGCACACCGCGCGCTGGTTAACTAATCACCTCGCCTTCAACGAGCCGCAGCTGCTGCCAATCTGGTCACTAGCGTGCTCTTGAAAAAGAAAAAAAAATGGCAATACAAACAAGCAGGCATAGCTTTTTAACTATCACTTGCATATTTATACAGCGTCCTTGATGAACCATCTCTGGGTGCTTTACAAATAGCCTAAATAAATAAATATTTAAATAAATAAATACAGAAATAAATAAATAAATAACCACCCTAGAATAGCTCTAGACTGCTCTCCAACAAAAGGCCACATTAAAAGCTATGTTTTATGCTTAGATGTTAAGATGCAGAGTGACTCAACATTCCGAATAGAACCTGTGTTCCAAAGTGAAGGAGCTCGAGAATTAAATGCCGTCGCGTCAGAAGCTTTTACTTGAGTTACTGGAATTACCATAAGACCGTGTTTTGTTTTTAATCTAGTTTTGTTAAGTGCCATTAGCGGGTTGTCAACGTTTTGATTTGGTCCCAGCCTAAATTTCATTTTGTATATTTGTAATATTGTTCTTATATAGCAGCAGGCTAACTGTATATATTGTGATAACCACTCCGCTATGGTTAGTTTGGTTTGCCTCTGCTGGATCTTTACAGGACCAAGATTAAGAGTTGATTTAGTGCAGCACTGGTAAAAAAAAAAAAAAAAAAAGATGCAGGTGTCAAGCAGATGACATGAAAACAAATGACACGCGTTATAGTGATGTAGTTGCTTGTTGTGTCCAGTTTAAAGTCATCTGAAGCTGTTACAAATACCAATGTAACCCTTAACAAGACCACAGTAACCAAGCTGCCCTGCTCTTTGTAAATCAAATGTTTAGCAAATAATTGAGATTTCCGTGTTTTTGTTTTAGTGTGCAGGATCTAGTTTCAAACTATTGACAGAACCTGTCCAATGAAAGATAATAAAACTCTTGTTCCCATATCGGATTATAATTACAGTAACCAGTGCTGTGGAAGTTACTTCTAAAAAGAAACCTGTTACAGTTACACAAGTTACCTGAACAAAAATTGTAACTAGTTAAAGTAACTTCTTGCTTTGAAAAAAGCAATTACTTCTCAGGCACAGTTCAGATTTTACATAAATATCATTCTTCGGTTTGGTCAGACTGCATCTGGAAATATTCTTTGAAGATCCAGATATCAAACCCATTCTTTCCCTCTTCTGATGCTATTTTCTAGCAAGATTATATGAAAAGTGAGTTTATGTGACATGTAAGGTTTGACTCCAGCAGTACAACACTCTGTGTTGCCAGTCTGAGCTGTGAATGTGCTACTGAAAGTGGATGTGGCTAACAAAATAATTTCATGACTCTTCCTACACCACCAGGTCAAAGAAAGTTCTCAGTTTGCTTGATAGGCTTTCCAGGAAATCAGTTACTGCTCCACTTCCTAGGTTATTTCACCTTAGTAGTGCCTTCTGGTTCAAAGCATTGTATTGGCAGAAAGCATGTCAGTCAATAGGGGAAGCAGCTGATTGGTTACTGACAGGAAAGAGTGTTGTCGTGGTTGGGAAAATGTCACCCCCCCAGGTTACCAAGGAAGTGCAAGACTCTCTGAAAGCACGGCCTGTAAACAAATACTTCTTTAACCAGGTGCAGTACCAGAGATCATGTTATAAAAGGAAAATACATGTTTACTGAAACGTAGGCTTCTTTCAAAACTGCTCATTTGAGAGCTATACAGTGAATGGATGTGCTTGGCGTGGAAAATATATGTAGTTGTTTTGCTAGCTTCTATCACTTGAAGGAATGACGTGTCATTAAATTATTTCTAACACCAATTCTGAACCATTTTTTCTGTATTGCATCAATTTTTTATCCAATATTTCTTTTAATATTTATCACACCTCATAATTCAGTTGTCTAAAGATGGCATTCATATAAAAAAATGGATGCAGAAGTGCACATGTGAGCCATCACAGGATAAATACGAAGGCAGCTATAGACAGGTTCCATTCTGCAAGTATACCCCCTGGTAGTTCCATTAAAGGTGAGACATCTTCTCAGTGTAAATTGTTCATTTTTGGCCGTCACTTGTAGTTAGAATTCCCCTCTTTATAGACCCTTGTGCGTTCTGATATCCTGCATGTAGAACTTCCCAAACACTGGGATGGCAATGGGAGCCTTCACCTGGTTAGCAAGCTAATCAGGGACAGGGTGCCTTGTAAAGAGGGTGCAGTACTATTTTGGGGGTCACCTGTCTCAGACAGAGCTGAATTCCGGTGTGATGGGAAATTGAAAACAGGTCAAGCTGATTAGCCTTTCTGAATCAGGATGTTTCAGATGGGATGACACGCAGGGCTGGTATAATGAGACAGTACAAGCTGCTTACACAAGTAGGGCTTAAACCCACTGCTGTCTCCAGGGGTCAGAGAGCCAACCCTCAGCTAACATGCATTCTGGTCCCTAATTTATCTTCCAGAATTCAAAATGAAGCACACAGGCAGTGCGTTCAACCCCCGTCCTGTCTAGTCAGCTCTCCAGTCTTTGATAATCCACTGCACTGCTGCACTGGTCCACTCAATGAGATGTTAAACTGAGGCCCTGTGAACATTAAAGATCACATCAGAGCTGCAACAATTCATTCATTCATTTATTACTGATTAGCATAGCTAGCCTTGCCTACTAATTTACTACAGTAAATTTGCACGATAATTTAATAATGATCAAAGTTTTTCCATGCTTTTCCCATGGTTATACTATGCACTTGCCATAGTTTACCCTGGTTTGCCAAGTTTATTAATATGCTTTAACATACCTCTGTGCTTTTGTAAAATGCTAACCTCTGCTTTGCCATGCATTCACTGTGCTTTATTACACTTTGCTCTGCTTTTACTAGGACAGACTTTTAAAAGGGACTGACCAACACGTCTGTCTACTTGACTTGGTTTCTTATAGTTTTACTCTCTATTAAAAGTCACTTCCCCTTTAGAAGTAGCAGCTATTTTACCAAGACTGTAGCTCTACTCAGAATGTCAATGATAAAGCACTCAGAGTGTTTAAACCCTAACACAAGGACCGGTTTGCTCCTGGTTCCTGCTATGTGTTGGTCCGCACTTCATTAGCAGCATCTTCTAATCCCTCTCTGCTCTCTGGTTTATCCCCCAGCTGAAAGGATCCTCAGGACTGAGACGGGGGTGTTAACTAGCAAGTCTCCAGTCTTTGAAAGTGAGATGGACTAATCCCTAAACTGCTGACATCTTGTCCATCCATGGTTTGCAGGGGGTGTTTTTGTTTGAGGGATCATGACTGTAGGATACAAACAAGTTCTGTATCAAAGGAACCCCTGCTTGCTCCTGGCCTGCGACTCCCTTCTGCTCAAATCCTCTGAAGTAAAGCGACAGGGAGTTGGGACCAGGAGGTTAGGATGAGGTTGTACAAGAGCAGTGACGGGGAGACCACACCAAGAATACTGTGTTCTGTTCTGCTTATTTCGTTGGAGAGAGTCCAACAAAATGCAACCAGGCCCATTCCAGGGCTGAAAGGAATGAGCCATGAATATAGATTGGAGGAACGGAAGCCTAGAGCAAAGAAGAATTAGGGGCACATTGATTGGTCTTTAAAATCTTTAAAGGAGTTGACAAAGTTAGCCCTAACCAATACAGAAACCAGGACCAGAGGACACAATTGGAAATGAAGTTGACTTAGGACCAAATGTAGTCTAGTGGTTAGAGCTGAGGCACTAGGAGGGAGAGAGGCAGTGGGGTTTAGTGGTTAGAGGGACTGGGAGAGGGGGAGACAGTGTGTTCTAGTGGTTATAGGGACTGGGAGAGGGGGAGACAGTGTGTTCTTGTGGTTAAAGCTGAGGGACTGGGAGAGGAGGCAGTGTGGCCTAGTGGTTAGTGCTGAGGGACTGGGAGAGAGGGAGGCAGTGCGGTCTAGTGGTTAGAGGGACTGGGAGAGGGGGAGGCAGTGTGTTCTAGTGGTTAGGGGGACTGGGAGAGGGGGAGGCAGTGTGTTCTAGTGGTTAAAGCTGAGGGACTGGGAGAGAGGGAGGCAGTGTGGCCTAGTGGTTAGTGCTGAGGGACTGGGAGAGAGGGAGGCAGTGCGGTCTAGTGGTTAGAGGGACTGGGAGAGGGGGAGGCAGTGTGTTCTAGTGGTTAGAGGGACTGGGAGAGGGGGGGCAGTGTGTTCTAGTGGTTAAAGCTGAAGGACTGGGAGAGAGGGAGGCAGTGTGGCCTAGTGGTTAGTGCTGAGGGACTGGGAGAGAGGGAGGCAGTGCGGTCTAGTGGTTAGAGGGACTGGGAGAGGAGGAGGCAGTGTGTTCTCGTGGTTAGAGGGACTGGGAGAGGGGGAGGCAGTGTGTTCTACTGGTTAAAGCTGAGGGACTGGGAGAGAGGGAGGCAGTGTGGCCTACTGGTTAGAGGGACTGGGAGAGGGGGAGGCAGTGTGTTCTAGTGGTTAGAGGGACTGGGAGAGGGGGAGGCTGTGTGTTCTAGTGGTTAAAGCTGAAGGACTGGGAGAGAGGGAGGCAATGTGGCCTAGTGGTTAGTGCTGAGGGACTGGGAGAGAGGGAGGCAGTGTGGTCTAGTGGTTAGAGGGACTGGGAGAGGAGGAGGCAGTGTGTTCTCGTGGTTAGAGGGACTGGGAGAGGGGGAGGCAGTGTGTTCTAGTGGTTAGTGCTGAGGGACTGGGAGAGAGGGAGGCAGTGTGGCCTAGTGGTTAGTGCTGAGGGACTGGGAGAGAGGGAGGCAGTGTGGTCTAGTGGTTAGAGGGACTGGGAGATAGGGAGTCAGTGTGTTCTCGTGGTTAAAGCTGAGGGACTGGGAGAGGGGGGGGCAGTGTGTTCTAGTGGTTAGAGGGACTGGGAGATAGGGAGTCAGTGTGTTCTCGTGGTTAAAGCTGAGGGACTGGGAGAGGGGGAGGCAGTGTGTTCTAGTGGTTAGAGGGACTGGGAGCGAGGGAGGCAGTGTGGCCCATTGATATCAGGATTAGAAGGTAACTCCAAGACAGAACATACTCAGTAAATAAGTAAACATTGTAGCCATCTTGTTGTGTGTGTGAGGTTGCTCTAGTCCTTGGCAATGTATTTAGATGGTGCGGTCTGAGCTGTGCTGTCTCTCTGCTATTGTGGGGTCTGTGCACGGCTGGCTGGAGCTACAGTGGAGAGACTACCCCCTGGGGCAGGAGACACAGAGGTGTTGGGCTGGTTTATCATGCGAAAGCCAGAGAGTCTGCAGGCAAAGGCATGCATATGAAGAGGGTGTGTGTGAGAGAGCGTGTGTGCGTCTCTCTACCCAACTAATGTGTTTGGAGATAAAAGTTTCTTACAGTGAAAGCACAGCAAAGTGTAATAAAGCACCGTGAAAGAATGGCGAAGCATACATAAGCACTGTAAAGCCCAGAGAAGTGTGGTAAAAATATATAAATTATGGTAAATGTATAGCCATGAGAATATTTTAAAACTACAGTGAAAATGTACTGTGGTAAACTTTTATAAGGGTCTGCCTTCACTGAAGACTATACCGTTCCTATTGAAATGTAGGGAAGGGTATATTTCATAATCTGATTCTGGGGGATATGGAGGTGTCTGTCTGTCCTTACAGCCATCCATCTGTCTGTATGTCACACATACATAATCTGAAGAATCACTTTTCCAATTGAGATTAAACATTTCATTGCTATTTCTTATTCTATTGTAATCTGGACATACTCATCAACTTTTATGGGGGATATGTGTCACTGACATACTTGTATTAACTACACTCTCTGTAAACGCTCTATAAGTTTAGTTTAGAGGGCTTTTAAACAAGATCATTAACTCCAACCTCTCTTTGGTCACAGTCTGAAAAAGAAATATAACCCCACATTTCATTTAATTCATCAAAGCTGTACGGAAAGTGTGAGTTATAGCTTGCTGAATTTAACCCTCGGTCTGTCTGCAGTCGCTGCGTTCCTCGTCCAGCTTGTCAAGGGTTAATGATGGGTTTGCTCGCAGGTACCTAATGCTCCCGTTAGGGGAACTGCACGCGGTATCAAAGCTCTTTGATAAAGCTGAAAGGGTTTTAACAACGTTTCCTTTTGTCCTGTTTAACAAAGGCAAAGAGATCAGCTCAGATTAGCTTTAACCTGGACCCAGTGCAATCTGCTGGCAGGGTGTGGTGAAGACACCAGGTGGTGAAGGGGAGTAGTGCACACACTGACAGCTAGAGAGACAAACCCCAGAAGGTCTGTTTTTCAGTGTGGTGAGTAATCTCAAATCTACAGAATAGGCACAGATAGGCTTGAGTGATTTTGTGGTTGTCTTATTGGACATGCACTGATAAAAAAAAATGCTCACTGCATTCTTTGTATCCACCCATAACTATAAAACACTCGCTAGTGCTGAATTTAGAAATGCTAAAAGAAACTTCATGAATTCGACGACAAACCTTTTGACCAGAAGTCAAATGTTTTTAATGATAAATACTTCTGCTCGAAACGTTTGTCAGTGAATTCAGTTTTTTTAGTATTTCCAAGTTTTTTGCATCCAGTAAAATGATTATTAAAAAGGCAGAGAATTTGGATCCTGTATTAGTTCTAATTGAAAATGAATAAAGCATTCCACCCTAGCCTTTACCTTCTGTGTTCATTGACTGGACAGACTCCTGTACTCCATTCAAAATGCAAATGCACAGGTGGAAAGTGGATACTGTGTAATGCCACACATTAGTCCACACACACCGTGTAGCCCTGCAGTGCCTATGGCAGGGGCCAGGCGGTTCCATTCCATGTATAATTAAATAATTAAGGGGTTTAATTGGTTCCATTTAATAATTAAGCCTGTAGTTTGTCTGTCCCTCATCTATAGTAATAATAGCTGCATTCATTGAGTTAATGAAAGACCTTCACTGAGATTAATATAGGACATGCACTTGCAGGTATCCCACATTTCTCAACTGTTATTAAACTTCCTGTAATCTTAAAACAGACCCTAGCTATAACATGTGCTTCTTTCAAAATTGCATATTTTAGACTTGTGTAAAACAGGTACGATTCTGGGAATGATTTTGTGATCTAGAATCACTGTAATATACTGTTCACGATTGCAACACGGAACACTTTTCATCCTAAGTGTATTTCTTCACTGGGTAACACTAGAGCATTCTTCTCCGACAGGCTAGTCAGACACTATATTTGACCTCAGAGGGAGCATCGTGGCATGGGCCGGTTGGGTTTGGGGTTTGCTGGTGATGTGATGTGAGAGGCCGGGGTTGAATAGGTCTGCTTACTGACAGCTAGGTGCCCCTCCGTGCTGTCAGATAAGAAGAGGGCAGTGAGGCTCTCTGTGCAGATAAGAGCTGAGACTGAGCATTCACACCCTATCTCTCTGCATTGTATTCAGCCAGGCCAGATAAACACTGTGCTCGTCAGCTCAGCCCTCTCCCCCTCCCTCCCTTCCCACCCTCGTAACACGCAGAGAGGGCAGTAATAAATGAAAACAAAAAATCAATGATACAGTCACTAAATGGTGATGATAACATAATAAGTTTTGGAAGCTAATCGGAGGTTTGGCAGAAATTGGGAACATGGGAAGTTTTGGCAGAAAATCGTAATTCTAGCCTGGAACTTCTTACCCAACAAACTCCAGCTGTGAGCATTCTGATTGGCTGCAATAACAAGTCTGCCACCTACTGGTGGGAGACTGCAAGTGACCACAAGGCAGCATTGCTTAAACAAAGTACAGCTTGTATTGGACTGTTGGTATTCCTCGCTGGAGATGAAGCTTTCATTATTCAGCTGAAATTCTCACAGTTACTGAGAATATCAGATTATGGGGATATGGAGGGGTGTAGGGAAAGACAAATGATCATTTAGAGCTATCTCAAATTGCATTTTAAGATATCTTGAAATATTTAGAGATATCTGTAAAAATTTCGAGATGTCTCAAATTGAATTCCAGATATCTTTAATTGTGCAGTTTTTAAGGTATCTAAAATTATTTTTAAGATATCTGTAAATCAATTAAAGATATCTAAAAATGAAATAAAGATATCTCAAATTGATTTACAGATATCTTTAAATAATATGGAAATCATATGGATTTTGCTAGCATGGTACGCCAAACTGTCATTTAGAGATATCTTAAAATGCAGGTTTTAAAGATCTCTCTAAATCATTTGAAGATATCTCTAAATGACTTTGTGTTCATTTAGATATCGAAATAACTTCCTGTTAATTTAGATATATCTCTAAACCATTTAGAGATATCTAAATAACTTCCTGTTCATTTAGAGATATCTCGAAATAACTTCCTGTTAATTTGGAGATATCTCTAAATGGACAGGAAGCATTTTCACAGGAAGTCATTTTGAGATATCTTGAAATGACTTCCTGTTCATTTCGAGATATCTCTAAGTGATTCAGATATATATATATATATATATATATATATATATATATATATATATATATATATATAAATGAACAGGAAGTTATTTTTATATCTCTAAATGATTCAGAGCTATATATAAATGAACAGGAAGTTGAACAGGAAGTTATTCAGCTATATCTTCAAATGATTTAGAGATATCTCTAAATGAACAGGAAGTTATTTTGAGATATCTTCAAATGATTTAGCAATATCTTTAAATGAACAGGAAGTTATTAAGAAAATACAGAATTATGATAACACTGAATAAAAAAACAGACAAAAGCAGGGGAAACTGCCATAAGGGAAACTTTTATAAGGACACCGGTCTTACACTGGTGTTTGCGTCTGTGTTGCAGTACTTGCAATGTGTTGCAAATCATTGCATCTTGTGGAGCACGAGATACAGAATTCGTGTTGACACTGCACACTCTGCAGTCCTTGTTAAATTACCAGCCCAGAGTCACAGTCAATCAATCACTGCAGCAATCAATCAATCAGTCAGCCAGCTAGCCGATCAGCCCATCAGTTGATATTTACTCAGCCTGTGTGAACTGTGAAGGGGTTAAAAGTTAAAGTCCCAGCTCCTCCACAAAGCATCTCTCACTGAGGGGGGCACAGCTGATCCCTTACTAATTGCTTACTGTAAGTAACCTGTATAGTTCTTTAGTGACACCTACTGGCACGGATGATCCTTTACTAATTGCTTACTGTAAGTAACCTGTATAGTTCTTTAGTGACACCTACTGGCACGGATGATCCTTTACTAATTGCTTACTGTAAGTAACCTGTATAGTTCTTTAGTGCCACCTACTGGGTTAGGTTGCATATCGATGTGCCTCGGATGTATCCGGAGGAGTGTGGGTTAACTAGAGGGATAAATAATAAAAGTAACTGACTCTGTGACACATATGTCATAGAACTGTGGAGCTCGGATATGTATGGCCTGAAGCATTTGGCTGTTGTAATAAATGTGCTCTGTGCTTGTACCAGCAATCCGTGTCTATAGTGCCTTGTGGATTAACCAGCCTGGCTATCGTTACAGCTTGGGTACTGAAGGCTGTGGTATAGAGAGGGGGTATGTTGCACCTCACTGAGAGGGGGTGGGGGCTGGTACAGCTCAACCTAGAGTGGCTCTGGCTGACCTAGAGATAGTAAAGCACAATAAGAGCCAAGTAAACGCATAGTAAAGCCCAGGCAAGCATGGCTAAAAAAAGAAAACCCTTCACACTTAACCACAGTAAAGCTCATAAATGTGTATTATAAGCATGGGAAAAGCAAAGTGTAAATTTACTGTGCAAAAACACCTGAGTAAACTGAAGTAACCCCACGTCTAACACAGTAACTGTCCCACACTCTTCTCTAGACTCCTACAGTACAGTCCAGGGTCTAATGAGCTATTGAGTTCAAAGATGTGACTTTGTTATATCGACTGCATCACAGTGTTTTGTAACAACGTTCACCTCAACCAGGATCTGAGGACAGTTGGAGATGAAGTAGAGAAAGTCTCAGGACAGATTGCAGTAGGCACTTTCTCACACAGAGAGTGGTCAGGGTATGGAATGGGTCACCTAGCCATGTCGCTGACGCTGTTTCTTTTGACACCTGTATAGTGTATCGTTATTAAAATGTGTTATTATTATTATAATAATAATAGTAATAATAATACTACTACTAATAATAATAATCTTTTAAGATGGTCCAATTGATTAAGCCTATGCATTTGGAAAATGCGATGGCATTTCTTTCAGGTTACCAACTAGGACCTTAACAATTAGAGCTGATTAAAAATGATAAGACCACCTTACTTATATTCTATGCAGTATTGTATCTCAGTGTTAGTGTACAGCAAATATTGTCTAGTTGAGATTTTCTTTTTTAGAATAGTTTGTAGGTCAGTATAACATTGTTTGAAATCAGTGTTTGTTTGACTTTGATTGCACAAAGCAGTAGATTTTGGATTGCTTGAGCAGCAGTGGGAATGTGTATATGCAGTGGATTCTATTAACCAGGGATTCTATGAAAGACTATAATCTGCTGTAATTTATCATCAATAGAATTGTTTCTTCTTTTTTTAAAGCATAATCTGATCTCATTAATTAATATTGCACAACACATTTGATATGTAAAACCACTGATCTACTGTTTTTGTATTAAATGACACCAAACTCACATCAAATAAATTTGGATTAACTGATATGTTTGTTGTAAAAGAAATGCAGATGTTATAGCACCTGTGAATTTGTCATGTGACAGGGCGGAGGCTGGGCATGTACTGGCAACTTCATCCACTGCATGCAAGGATGAGAAATACTGCCCTATTATGACCATCAGTCCTTTGCAAGTGTACCCACAGAAAGTGCACTTCTAAAGACCCATGACATGCTAACTTTCTGGTATAACTTTACAGTATATCCTTAAAATAGTTATGGTTTAAGCTTGAAGCCACAAAAGTCAATAAATTCCATAATCCCCATAACTCAGCTGCATCCAGGTGAGCCTTTTAGCATAAATACTGAGATGTGATAGCATCCACTGATGAGCAGTGAAAAATGGCAGAGATAAGAAAATACATTTTAAAACCTTCACCTTCAACAAGGAAAAGTTCCACTAAACGATGATCATACTTTCTTCTATTATTTCATGAATTTCAATCAAATTCTATTGAGGAGAAATGATTTCATTCTAGTCTTGAAGTGATTTTCACTGTAGTACATTTTAGTTGAGGTATACTGGATCAATGTCCTGTTCGTGTGTGTCTGTAATAGTGTTAGGATTTGTGTGCAGAAATGTTAATATAACTGTTGCTGAGGCTTTTGGTAAAGTGGTTGGTTCACGGCAACCGTGTCCTGTGTCCTCTCCCCATGAATGAATATTCACACCTCAGGTGCTGACAAGTGGGGAGAGTGATGGTTCTCACACCTCTCAGTGTTAGTTTGCATAAGAATTCTCTTCTTCCAAGCTCCCAGGTGTGTCTGACTCCGGTAGGCGCCATCTAGCAGAGCCTCACAGTCACTGCAGCCACAGACAACACAACCACACAACTCTGTGCAGCTCAAGCTCTTTCAAATGTACCATACTGACACAAATTATGGCAGCAACAAATTATTACAGAATGGCTGGGGGTGGCCCGTGTGACTGTGTTACTGCTGACATCACAATACTGGGTAAATAGAGTCTGTCAACCCATTGGATGTATGTCACACTTCTTGGTTTTATACATATATATCTAGAGCTATTGTCAGAAGTTTAGCAGCAGCCCCCTATAGAATTAACTCATCGTGCTTCATAAAATCGAATAAAACCTGCTGAATGATGTTATGTTAACACATTGAATTACATACCGCTTTGTAGTTTTCCATACACTTAATGAGTAACTGACAAAAACAAATGTGACATTCGAAATATAACATGAAATACTTTACTACGACTATGGCTTCCGGTAGACTTTTGAGATCACATTTTATAGTTTATTTGATTACATGATGTTAAATAAAACATCTAAATTATGTGCATATAGTTTTTTTTTAATGATGTCTTAATCCTAAAATTCTAGGTGATGCAAACTTTTGGCCATAGCTGTTGAGAACTGCTTATCCACTTTTCATGAACTCATACACCCAAAACTCTGAATAACACCCAAACACCCCCAGGTGTAAAATCCAAGACAGAGACCAGGTTTCTGCATCTGAGAAGAAGACGATGGTCTCAATTCTTCCTCTAGAGATGTTATGTGACAAGTGCTTTAGGGTTGCTTTTTAAATTGTTTTTATGTCTCATGTCTTCTGCTGTCAGTTTTATTTTGGCATTTTATTGTAATGCATTTTGATGGGTTCCAGCATGACTTTTTATTGTGAAGTGTCTCTGGGTCATTCCTGATGAAAGGCACTTATTATTATTATTATTATTATTATTATTATTATTATTAAGTCTGACCTCAATGGCTGTACTGTGAATGGTAGCCTTGGTTTATTGAAACTGTACTGTGTCCTATTATAGCAGAATGAATACATTAATAAATGTGTAGACTTTTGTATTTTGATATATTATTATTTTAAAAAACAAAACCTAAAAGTAGGGATACTTCAGGTCAAATACTCTACAAATACCATCTTTTGTCTTAATCTGAAACCTTGAAATGGTAAAGTGTGTTTTGGAATCACAGTTTAATGTCGAAGCTGTAGCCCTATGCTCACAATAGTTTAGTAATGTATTAGGTTGTGTCAGCGTCATTAATGAATGCAATGAACAATCTTATTGATTATTATTGTTTTTGTAATACTTCTCATATGCCTTGTTTTCTGCCTTCTGCCGTTTTGACAGTTTGTTTATTGTTACATAGATTCGGTTACTGGAACATGTCTAGGTTTATTTTTTATTTTGTATAAAAAGCCTCCACATGTGTCTTGATAACTCTGCCATCTTTCAACTGATTTATTTTTAATATCCGTGTTTAATGTTATTATATACAGCAATTCTAACGGCTTGTTGTAACAGCGTCAGTGAATTGAAGAACACAAACGTCCCGGTTTTTCACTGAAAATTTGATAGTGACTGAGATTTGCCACACCCAATATGGCGGTCGTGCACTGCCACTTACAAATGTCCCTCTGGGAGGCTGGTGCGCTCGCGGTTTGAATTTGCCGGGAATGATCCGGAAGTGAGTGCGGTTGTTATGGAGAAGCATTTCCCCTGGGAGAAAAGAGTGAGGGGAGGGCGAGCGAGAGTGTGAGAGAAGACAGGACGGAGAAACTGGGAAAGAAAGACTGGAAGAGAAGGAACACGTATTGTAAGCTGCATTTCCAGGTAAATAAACTTGTATTTTTATGTTTTTATTGGAGTATAATAGTACTGGTTGGTGTTTTTGTTTTTGCTAGGCGTTAGGTTTTTTTTCCGGGAATAATTAATATTTTGTTAGTCGCACGTAATTTGGATAAAACGCAAATGAATAACACTTTACATTCCCGTTTTAACGACTGCATCTGCAGTTGTGACAGAAGCTGCAAAGCAGAAAAATCGACAATACCAAAAAAAACGTAATGTAGAAATATCAACAGGTGGATGACTGTGTCACGGTGTAGCAAGCCGTTTGTCACGACACAGAAGCAGGAAACCAATGACCATTTCTGCAAAACTACCGCCACCGTTAATTTAAAACCAGGGCCGGTTCTAGGTAGTAACTGGACCCCGTTCTATTTGACGATAATTTGTGGCCGAAGTTACATTTCTTTAGCGATCTGTGTGAACCAATCCAAAATCGCTTCTGTTTATGATCCGTACAGGACGACTTTCCGACACCGTGGACCGTGTAAGATCAAAAGTGTAGCCGTTTTCTTATGTGCAGAATTACAATAGACAGCTTAATGGCTCTTGTATTACTGTAAACAGGTCTTGAGGATGAAAATAGCTCCCACTGTGACAAGCACAGAGCAGGAAGACTGAATGTGAGCTGCTCAAAATGGTACTTTGAGAAATGTCATTAGGGTTCATTCATATTGTACATGGCAGGTGATAACATTAGGCTGTCTGTAGTTCTGTGTACATCAAGCAAAATTGTCATATGCAAATCATTTATTTATTCTGCTATTTGATGTGGTTTTAGATTCCATTCTATAGAATATACGATATAATATATAGATATATGGTTTGTATGTTATTATCTTGTTAGTAGGAGTACCAGTAGGTAAGTATTAACATAAGTGAAGCGGTCCCCCAGTGACTCACCTGGTAAAAGCGCAGGTTCGCGTCCGTAAAAATGTTCTTATTACAACATGTATTATACAGCACAGGGCGCTTTCTGTACAGCCATTTCACACTTCACAAGAGTATAATATTGTTTTTTGAGGATTTGCTGTGTTTGTCTAGTTACTGGAAATGTGGGATCTGATAGCGTTGGTACTTAACAGTGATACTGTGCCCCTCCACATTTTAAACAAAAACTGTTTGACTTTTTTTTTTTTTTTTTTTTTTTTTTTTAGTAGAATCTGCAATTGCATGCATTCTTGTCCCTAAATTGGGTAATTGCCTGTCAAGTGGGCTATGTGTCCAAACCACCATGACTCTTGATTTTTCTTCAATTTTACTGGGCATGGTTGAATTGATAAAAAAAAAAAAAAATCTATTTGTACTAAACTTGAGTAGCCTCACATGACTTCTAGAGCTGTATTAAAACAGATGTTTTTTTACCCGTAGATTACATTCTGAATTTTTGTTGCTTTTCTTGTGTTAATAGTTTAAATGATTAAACATTAGCCAAGCGTTAAACATTTTTTGCCTTAATGTCTAACCACTGTCAGAAATATTTAGGCGAAATATAGTGTTAGCCTTCAATATAATGAAATGTAATTTATTAAGTGATGGAGGGCTTCTCATGATGGCTTTCCTCATTGTTACAAACATTCCTGATAAAGCTGAAACATATTTCATGCTTTTAATGATTTGGAAACTAAAGGGAAATGAACAACCCTATTGTATACAAATGTTTTCTAATGCAGTAAGGAAGGCTAGATTCACTGAGCATTTGAGCTATTGAAAAATCAAATGTTGAAAGTTACAAAAACTTTAAATAAATGACACTGTGCTCATTTAGACGCTCCTAATCCTGTGTGTGTGTGCGTGTGCGTGCTGTGCTATTCAGAAATACAGTCAGGAAACAGAATCACTCTGGGTCCTCTTTTCTGAGACATTTAAACTGAGCTTCCAAGATTCCTTGGACTCGTGGTGTTCGTTATTGATTCCTCTGCTCTGGCCAAAGTCTCAGAAATTCCTTAGGGAGTCATCTTGTGTGGTCACACCCTGCATTCCAGGCTGCACTAAGACGGTCTCAAGTCCTGTTAAATATGCAACAGTGAAGCAAAAATCAGCTTCTACGTGACATGTAGGCCAACTGAACTTACTACTGTAACTTGCAAACATTTTTCCTCACTTTGCTTTCCTTGTCATCGGGCTACATTTTGAGGAAGGGACCTGGGTTCTCCAGAAAGCATGCAGTGTGAAACTTGTCATCTCCGTACCCAGTGGGTCCAGAGATATACCCGAGTATCGGGGGTGATACATACGGTATACCTGTTATTTAGGAGATTAACAGTTTAGAATTTAAATGTTAGCCAAGTGATAAACATACAGGCCAATTAGAGGTGTTACCTTCCCTGTAAGTTTAAGCATTTCAGTGTTTAGTCCTGAAATTTGAATGTATAGGAAACTACTAAGCCTAGTTGAGGGGTTTATTTCTAAAATACTGCACAGATTTAACTGTGTGATTATTGTGGCAAGCATTGTAACAGAAATAAAAATCTTGCTCAGTACAGTATGTCAAGTTAGCCTCGTACTGTAGCAGTTACACGTATATTTTAGATTGGATTGCTGTATCTTGCCAGTTTGTATCTGGTGTCTTACAGCAATGACATAAAGTTATGTATCTTGTGTTGTGTGCTTCTACGTGTTCGGTTACTACCAGTAATCATGTTGTGATTGTATTTATCACACATGATTCTCTGTGTCGGGGTGGTCTGTGTTGTGGTTTAAATGTGTTGGCAAAGAAATGCGTCTGACGTCTGAACTATAAAAAGCGCATTGTTCTGTGCAGGAGAGTGTTTCAATCCTTCCTTTCTGAGATAATTAGATGAGGCACTGGGTTTATGTTATGCCTAATAGATATTTTCTCTGTAATATAGTACTATTTATACACTTGCAGAATGCTAGACTGACCATTGCCTGTACGTTGCACTGCACAGATTCAGTTTAGTTCTTTTAAAGAGCTTCTTTATTTCCTTTGGCACTTTGGCTGTTTGCAACACGCTTCTCCTTTATGATTCTCCAACTCTGCTAACATCTACAGACTTGCTGAGCAATATGTTTCTACGAGAACATTATTGCAGAATACTGCAGTCCTGCATTTTCTTAGGTAGCATTACAGCACTTCCAGGGAAAAGCTGTAAAATATGTTGTATCATAATAGGCCTTAATGTATTATTTTATTAATGTTCTATAGCTAGAATGAAGATTTTTTTTTTTTTAATTTGAAAATGTTTTCCTATTGAGATAAATGGTGTTAATTCTGAATTTGCTGGAACACCGGGGCAGTGCCATATTAAAACAAATATATCTTGTGAATAAAATATACCTGGTACCCCTTCCAAATCCCTATTAAAGAAAGGAGAAACACACTGACACACAATATGTGTTATGTATTTCAGGTTTCATGCATTTCCTTTGTGTGATATCATTGAGATCTACAGTATAAGTTCTCTTATGAACATAATCATTTTGAGCCTGGTATTTTAGCACAGTAAGGCTGTAAAGAATTGACCAATTCACCAACTCTGGATCATCTCCCCACTTTCCAGCTCAGGAGTTCTCAGACTGAATGTGTTCCAGCAATTACTCTTGGAGACTGACTCGTACAGTTTCCAGACATTCTTCTGTTAATAAGCTTGCTTTGGAATACACAGTGGCCTACATTTCAATACTGCTTCCAGCCACTTGACCACAAGTTCAGTGATATTGGAGGGACCGTATGTTAATGGGTCTCCTCCTAGCGGCTGATGAGTTAATAATACTGATGTCAGCAGAAGACCCGTACTTGCCTCTCAACCACAGAGCTTGCTCTTGAGTTGAATGGTAAGGAGTTCTGTGAGGTTAGCCTATCGTGTTCAGCCCTTGCCTTTCCATTCAATTCAGTAGGTTGAGATGCCAAGCCATTGCAGTGGTGCCCTATGGGAAAGATCCCTGACCCCTTTGGTTGAAACAGGCAGTTTCATATCCTTTTTCTTTGCATTATAGCATCTATGCTGGTTTGAGACATGTGACTCTCTCTGAAGTTGCTCTGAATCCTTTATTTATTTTTATTTTAAAACCTGATATCTGGTACAGAAGTCTTGCATTCAGGCAGGGTTGCAGTACCTTGGTCACCTGGAGAGTGAAATTGTCCCCACCCCTTATTTCCTGTCATTAACCAATCAGCAGCTTGCCCTGTTGACTGTCATGCTTTCAGCCAGTAACGTGACCCAGAAGACACTGCTGGGGTGACCTAGGTAGTAATCTAGGTAGGGACCCTCTCTTTCTTTGAATATTTCTGAGAATATTTTCTCTAATAGATGTACATTTCAGCCACATTACCCCGGAGCTCGATCATATTAGAATAAGCTAAGCAAGTTTGTACTTACAGAAAGCAGGAGCAAAACCAATGGCTCTCTAAGGTGTCAGGGCCACTTATCTACAAGAGGTGCTAAACGAGATGTTATGTTTCTTTCAAAACAGCACAATTGAGACCTATACTGGAACTGGATAATACATGGATGTGCATGGCAGAGGCATTTTATGGAACTATTTTGTGAGCTACAATTACTTTAATGAGAGAGAGAGAGAGAGACAGAGAGAAAAAAGATAGCTGGCTCTGTTGACTCAGCTCTGTATTTAGTCTGCTGCCTGATAGCTTTCTAATGGTTTTTCTTTGTTCAAGAATTTGAGTTTATTAGTGCAGTTTATCTCCCCAAGCTTTGTCTGCCTGTGGAACAGTGTTTACATTGCATTCAAATCCACATTGAAAAGCAGCGCTGTACAAGGGCATTCTGATAGGGTTAGAGAGATTGTAGATGACAAAGTAATTCCATAAATCTTGCTCGTTTTGCACGTTGCTACACAGGTGTGAAGTGTGCAGTTGTGAAAAATAGCAAACCTGTCTTTTTATTTTAAAACATGACATCAGGTACTTCTTTAAAAGGTCCCAATGCTTCCACATCAACAATGTGACTACTGCAGGTAACCCCTTCCATTCCCTCAACATTCTCTGTGGAAAGAAGGGTGTCCTACCCTCTAATTTTGGAGGGGTGCAGTTTCTGGCTTTTTTTTTTTTTTAAATGTATTTTTCATAGATCCTATCACGTCACCCAGGTTAATAAAAAGGCTGTGATAAGCTGTGCTATCCAATGTGTTTCAGGTCAGGCAGTAACAGATTAGATTAGAAGCTGAATGAGAAAGTCACTACGTGCCCTCTGTGTGTCATCTACACTTCTACAAAGAGTTGGCAGAGTCAGCCCAATCCATTATTGTAAGCGCAGCACAGAAACCAGGACCAGAGGACTCACAGTTGGGAAATTAAGTGGACTTGCGTAGGGTAGAATACTCTTTTCGCATAGAAGAATCGGTAGAATACTCTTTTCGCATGCCAAGTTTTTAACCTGTAGTACTTTGTATTTAATCACATCCTGATGTAACTATCACTATTTAATCATATCCTGATGTAACTATCACTATTACCTGCTGTATTATTGAATTGTGGTTTGTCAAACTTGTACTTTACTTGAACAAAAGTTATTGTATTTCTTGCTCTTATTGTATTACTTGTATTGTAACGCTTGAAATGTTTTTGCTTACGATTGTAAGTCACCCTGGATAAGATCGTCTGCTAAGAAATAAATAATAATAATAATAATAATAATAATAGAGAGCAATGAGGGGATGGAGTGGGTTACCTAGCCGTGTTGCCGATGCTGAATCATTGGGATCCTTTCAAAACCAACTTGATAATGTTTTGAGTCAACCATCAACTATTGTTCTCAAAATATTCAGTGTTTGAAGAGTCAAGGTTTAACTGCATGTCTTTATTTATCATAGTGCTAAAGCCAGGTCCTGAGGTTATACTCCTGACACTGCTTATTTCTTTACTGCAGTTGTTTTCCAGAACCACACCATGGTAACAGCCACACCCAGACCGTTGATTAAATAAATACACAAGCTGTCATAAAGCAACCATGGATGAGTTATGTTCAGTCACGCCCAAGATACTTCAAGCACTACAATCCACCCTACAGTAGGTGTTGGATGAGAACACTGGAACTTCCTTGAATCCATTACACAGAGTCATTGAGAAGGCAAACCTTTCAAACTAGTAAATATGTCATGTTTGGCCATCATAGATGATGTCGTCAGTCAGGTGGCACTAAAAGGAGCATACATTTAAAATATACTTTACCCTTTCCTTTTATTATCCGAATTATATTGACATTTATAACACCAAATAGTCATCTATAAAAACAGCAATAGTTGTATAATCCAATTACTGAACACCTGAGTCCTGAAAAGGTGTTCCTCCTGTGGACTGTAATAAAGAAGAGCAATGTTATTCATTTTAAGAATGACCATGACTAGGACAAGGCTGTATAAGATGAGAATTTTGCCAATATTGGCAAAATGCAATATTTAATATGAATGCTGTTACACCTTTAGTGGAACTTCAGTACCATAGGGTATATTGGCAGAAAGGAACTTGCTCTTTCTGTTGCTGCATTGTTATTTTTTCTGTGTGTATCAAATCCTATATATGCCCACTTATTCAGTCCTGTTTATTTTAAGATAATTTAATACTACTTTGTATTGTAATGTAATGTAAGTGGCTAATTTAAACAAGATGCAAGTGGAGGAATCTTAGCCCTGCATGGGAGGGGAGGGGAGGGGTGTGTGGTGTGTGGTGTGTGGTGTGTGGTGTGTGGGGGAGGGGGAAGGTGTGGGGGAGGGGGAAGGTGTGGTGTGTGGGGGAGGGGGAAGGTGTGGTGTGTGGGGGAGGGGGAAGGTGTGGTGTGTGGGGGAGGGGGAAGGTGTGGTGTGTGGGGGAGGGTGTGGGGTGGGGTGTGGTGTGTGGGGGAGGGGGTGGGGGTGGGGGTGGGGGTGGGGGAGGGGGTGGCGTGTGGGAGAGGACGTGGTGTGTGGGGGAGGGTGTGGTGTTGGTGGGCGGGGTGTGGGGAGGGGTAGGGGGTTGCCACCTGGGGTGTCGGGGAGGAGGTTTCCACCTGGGGTGTAGGGGTAGGGGGTTGCCACCTGGGGGGTAGGGGTAGGGGTAGGGGTAGGGGGTTGCCACCTAGGGGGTAGGGGTAGGGGTAGGGGTAGGGGGTTGCCACCTAGGGGGTAGGGGTAGGGGTAGGGGGTAGGGGGTTGCCACCTGAGGTAGGGTGGAGTGGTGAGTGTAAGGGGAAAATGGGAGTGATTTTCTGTATTGAATTGTTATGTGGTATTTCTTGTTTCCCAATAAAAAATCAAAAAATCAAAAGGTTCCCTGTGATCTCATCTCACTTTAAGGAAATGTTCCTTTCAGTGCAGTTTGGAACACATACAACTATAATAAGCAATACTTGGGAGTTATTCAAATATAAAAATAGCTTCGGTCTGTTTTTTTTTTTTTTTCACTTTCTCTATAAGCTGAATCCAACTCCTGATGTACATGTGCTTTAGTTTGTTGCATCACAGATAAGAAATTATTGCCTATGACTGCTTTGTGGAATTCTGGTTTTTCTTGACGTTCTTGCAGTTTTGAAACTGCTGAACCCCAGATTTTTAAAGGATTTGTTTAAAACCTGTCAAGTTTCTCCTCATTTGTTACTGTTTTTCTACCAAAATGCACGCAATATCTACAATAGGCTCCATCAAAATCTGCAAAGACAAAATAGGTTTTTTCTTTTGTGTATTTCTTTGATGTACTTTTTTTTTTTTTTAAACAGTACAACATTTTACAGCTATTTTTCCTCTTCTACCCTCTTGTCCCATGATGGCTGACTGAAACACTGCAGCAGCAGGGTGATCCTGGTTTCATACCGTGATGGCTTTTCTTTTTTTGTGGGGAGGGCAACATTCTTTCCCTGCACTACTCTCACTGAAATAAATACATATTATTTTATTATTATTATTTATTTCTTAGCAGACGCCCTTATCCAGGGCGACTTACAATTGTTACAAGATATCACATTATTTTTTACATACAATTACCCATTTATACAGCTGGGTTTTTACTGGAGCAATCTAGGTAAAATACCTTGCTCAAGGGTACAGCAGCAGTGTCGCCCCACCTGGGATTGAACCCACGACCCTCCGGTCAAGAGTCCAGAGCCCTAACCACTACTCCACACTGCTGCCCAGTATAGTGTAAGGTCATTTTATTTCATATTTATTCACAGTCTTTTTGCATACACCCATGCATGATGTGCAGTCTTCATGTGCAGTGCTTCATGAGGTAAGCAACCGCCCTTATCCAGAGCGACTTAGTCATAAACAAAAATACATTTCAAGAATCACAGTACAAGTAATAATACAATTAAGAGCAAGATAAAAAAATACAATGACTTTGGTATAAAAATACAATGACTAGACAATTGTATAGATAATGCAGAAGTTCCCTTCCTATAGAGAATGAACTAATTTTGCTTCATAATGTCGAATGAAACCTGCCTGTTACAATAGGTAGTCCCTTTAGTTTTTCTCCATCCTTTATTCTAATTATGCCAGAGTGACTATAGTGACTTCCAAAGCGTTCTCGAAGAGGCTTTCCTTCAGGTTTCCCACTAAAGCATACTGTAAGAGTTGACTGATCTTTAGATCGCTGTATAGAACTCCTTGCTAAGATGTTCCTGCCGGCTGTGTGCTGCAGTGCACTGTCTCTCTGCCCTGTGTGTGGCGCTCACGATGAGCAGTGTGCTGCAGTGCACTGTATCTCTGCCCTGTGTGTGGCACTCACGATGAGCAGTATGCTGCAGTGCACTGTCTCTCTGCCCTGTGTGTGGCGCTCACGATGAGCAGTGTGCTGCAGTGCACTGTCTCTCTGCCCTGTGTGTGGCGCTCACGATGAGCAGTGTGCTGCAGTGCACTGTATCTCTGCCCTGTGTGTGGCGCTCACGATGAACAGTATGCTGCAGTGCACTGTATCTCTGCCCTGTGTGTGGCGCTCACGATGAGCGGTGTGCTGCAGTGCACTGTATCTCTGCCCTGTGTGTGGCGCTCACGATGAGCGGTGTGCTGCAGTGCACTGTATCTCTGCCCTGTGTGTGGCGCTCACGATGAGCAGTGTGCTGCAGTGCACTGTATCTCTGCCCTGTGTGTGGCGCTCACGATGAGCAGTGTGCTGCAGTGCACTGTATCTCTGCCCTGTGTGTGGCGCTCACGATGAGCAGTGTGCTGCAGTGCACTGTATCTCTGCCCTGTGTGTGGCGCTCACGATGAGCAGTGTGCTGCAGTGCACTGTATCTCTGCCCTGTGTGTGGCGCTCACGATGAGCAGTGTGCTGCAGTGCACTGTATCTCTGCCCTGTGTGTGGCGCTCACGATGAGCAGTGTGCTGCAGTGCACTGTATCTCTGCCCTGTGTGTGGCGCTCACGATGAGCAGTGTGCTGCAGTGCACAGTATCTCTGCCCTGTGTGTGGCGCTCACGATGAGCGGTGTGCTGCAGTTTGCTAGGCTGTAGCGGATTAACATGGTCGGTGTGGAGGAGCGGCTCTTTTTATCAGGGGATTACTGCACACAGGCACCTCTTGTTTCTTTTTTTAAAGGAGGATTACAAAACGGGAATTAAAAGCACAAAAGATATTCCAGGCAAGTGGTTTACTGGAAATTTTGCTTTCTGGGACAGTTACTGTACATGTTACAGTACGTTGTAACTGAACCAGGGATGGGCATGAACATCTTTTAATATTTACAAAATCTATTTACAATTCTTTTTTAGAATGTGAATATTTTAAATATAAAAAGAGTAGGGCTTTTATACCAGTTTGATAGCTAGTAGCGGTAAAGATGGCTACAGAGAGACAATTTCCATCCTTATAGTGCCCAATTTTAATAAGGGTTATATTGTCATTAGAAATTGGTAAACAGTGCCTTGTGTTATTTTAAACACTCAAACTCTGATTTTACAGATTTCTTTACCTTTTCAATATTGTGCTTTTCCATCCGTTTTGCTGTGTCAGAGTTAGACATGCTATCTGAGTGTTCTTCTGTGTGTGGAGTGTCCTGATGGATGTTTCTAATGTCTGTTGCACTGAGTAGTTTTTAAATTTCACTATTTATAAAGCCTTTGGTGTCGTGAACACAGACAGAAATACCTGTCTTGTGTTACTCTGTACTCCTCTTTAACAGAGCTGCATTCATGTCTCAATCTGATTTGCAAAAGCTGGATGCTAATATTTGCCAGTTTAAGAACATAAGAAGAACATAAGAAAGTTTACAAACGAGAGGAGGCCATTCAGCCCATCTTGCTCGTTTGGTTGTTAGTAGCTTATTGATCCCAGAATCTCATCAAGCAGCTTCTTGAAGGATCCCAGGGTGTCAGCTTCAACAACATTACGGGGGAGTTGGTTCCAGACCCTCACAATTCTCTGTGTAAAAAAGTACCTCCTATTTTCAGTTCTGAATGCCCCTTTATCTAATCTCCACTTGTGACCCCTGGTCCTTGTTTCTTTTTTCAGGTCGACATTGTCTATACCTTTTAGGATTTTGAATGTTTGAATCAGATCGCCGCGTAGTCTTCTTTGTTCAAGACTGAATAGATTCAATTCTTTTAGCCTGTCTGCATACGACATGCCTTTTAAACCCGGGATAATTCTGGTTGCTCTTCTTTGCACTCTTTCTAGAGCAGCAATATCCTTTTTGTAATGAGGTGACCAGAACTGAACACAATATTCTAGGTGAGGTCTTACTAATGCATTGTAGAGTTTTAATATTACTTCCCTTGATTTAAATTCAAAACTTCTCACAATATATCCGAGCATCTTGTTGGCCTTTTTTATAGCTTCCCCACATTGTCTAGATGATGACATTTCTGAGTCAACATAAACTCCTAGGTCTTTTTCAAAGTTCCCTTCTTCAATTTCAGTATCGCCCATATGATATTTATAATGCACATTTTTATTGCCTGTATGCAATACTTTACATTTTTCTCTATTAAATTTCATTTGCCATGTGTCTGCCCAGTTCTGAATGCTGTCTAGATCATTTTGAATGACCTTTGCTGCTTCAACAGTGTTTGCCACTCCTCCGATTTTTGTGTCGTCTGCAAATTTAACAAGATTGCTTACTATACCAGAATCTAAATCATTAATGTAGATTAGGAATAGCAGAGGACCTAATACTGATCCCTGTGGTACACCACTGGTTACCTCACTCCATTTTGAGGTTTCTCCTCTAATCAGTACTTTCTGTTTTCTACCTGTGAACCACTCCCTAATCCATGTGCATGCATTTCCTTGAATCCCTACTGCGTTCAGTTTGAGAATTAATCTTTTATGCGGGACTTTGTCAAAAGCTTTCTGGAAATCTAAATAAACCATGTCGTATGCTTTGCAGTTATCCATTTTCAATGTTGCATCCTCAAAAAAGTCAAATAGTTTAGTTAGACACGATCTCCCTTTCCTAAAACCATGCTGGCTGTCTCCCAGGATATTGTTACCATATAGGTAATTTTCCATTTTGGATCTTATTATAGTTTCCATATAATAGAAGTCCGGCTTATTGGTCTGTAGTTACCTGGTTCGGTTTTGTTTCCCTTTTTGTGGATCGGTATTACGTTTGCTATTTTCTAGTCTGTCGGTACAACCCCTGTGTCAAGAGACTGTTGCATGATCTTGGTTAGCGGTTTGTAAATAACTTCTTTCATTTCTTTGAGTACTATTGAGAGGAGCTCATCTGGCCCAGGGGATTTGTTTATTTTAAGAGCTCCTAGTCGCTTTAACACTTCTGCCTCTGTTATGCTAAAGTTATTTAAAATTTGATAGGAACAGGTCGACATGTCAGGCATGTTGTCCGTGTCCTCCTTTTGTAAAAACCTGTGAAAAGTAATCATTTAATATATTTGCTATTTTTTTTTCTTCATCTATGATTTTGCCATTTGTGTCTCTTAGACATTTAACCTCCTCTTTGAATGTTCTCTTGCTGTTATAAAATTGGAAAAATATTTTGGAATTGGTTTTAGCCCCCTTAGCAATATTGATTTCTATCTCTCTCTTGGCCTTTCTAACTTCCTTTTTGACTTCTGTTTGCAGTTCCAAGTACTCTTTCTGTGTGCTTTGTTTTTGGTCCCTTTTAAACGCTCTGTAAAGTGCCTTTTTTCGCTGAATATTTTAATTGATCTATTAAACCATTTTGGCCATTTTGTTTTAGATTTAGATTTGTCTACTTTTGGGATGCAATTGTTTTGTGCCTCTAGTACTACATTTTTAAAAAACAGCCATCCTTTTTCTGTGGATGTTTTCTCTATTTTACTCCAATCTACTTCTGTTAGTCTCTGTTTCATACCTTCATAGTTTGCTTTTCTAAAATTGTAAACTTTAGTTTCTTTTTGTTTGGGGAGTGATAAAACTTGTGCAATATCTTCTGTTTATTCTCTCTCTCTCTCCTCTCTCTCTCTCTCTCTCTCTCTCTCTCTCTCTCTCTCTCTCTCTCTCTCTCTCTCTCTCTCTCTCTCTCTCTCTCTCTCTCTCTCTCTCTCTCTCTCTCTCTCTCAGGGTGGATACTGGTGGAATTTGACCTGGAGAGAGGACAAGTCTTCATGAGCAGAGAATTTGAAGAAGTGTGTGGGATTGAACTAACTTGCATGCAGGTCAGAAGAGAGCAGAGCACAGCAGCACACGTACTTCCTCTTCAACTGGACATTCAAGCTCAAGACATCCATCCAGCTGGTCCACTTGAGATATAACCACTCTTCTACTCAAACCAGGAAGCACAAACTTCCTTGTCTAAACTTACCAGCTGGTTTCTGTCATATGGTTTTTGAAACTGCAGTCACTAGAAATAATAGCAGCCCGGTTTGGCCAAGCTTCAAACTCCCTCCCTTCAATGTGGGGGAGGTTTCCTCTGTCTGTAGCCAAGCTAAGCAGTGATACAGTGCAGTTCAGCATTCTTGCTCTGCTCTGCTCCAGACAATCCGTGCTTGGAGATGATGCTCAGGATACCTTATGGCTGGCCCAGCATTTAAGGAGGATTTTAATAGAGGAATAACAACTTAACACACTTTTTTATTTTTTGTTTTATTTAATGTATTTATTCAATTTTTGATCCGCATTCTGACATTTTAATATATATTCCGATAACTGGATGCTCAGCACAGCGGATGCATGTTTTGATTTCTTTAGAGAAACAAACAATGAGGTGAATTGCGCTGGAGTGGACCTCAACAGTTATCCCAAGAACTGTGTGTCCGAGACTCTGAATTCTGTGCAAATATATACTGTATATAAAGTGACAAAATTGGCACTTGGCAATTACACAAGCTCACCAGGAGGAGGCAGTCTTAAGAGTTTCATTTTTTTGATTTAAGGCATTGAGGTCAGCTGTCGGTATACCTCCCTTTGTTGGAATTTATATTTGGTTCCCGGATCTCCGCCGCGCTCTGAATATCTGAATAGCATAAATGATTATTTAAACCCTTTATTCCCCTGCTTACATTATTGAGTGCCTACACTGAACACATAGAGAAGTTCCTGCTGGTTAAATCATGACTCCTGCCTGTAGATGTGGGCCAGTTTCAGACAGGTTTGCCGTGTGAGGGATGTGTGTTGCAGAGTGAGACGGGGAGAGAGTCAGACGCCATGACGGAACACGCAGAGCTGTTGGCCGAGATGCCGGCGGTGGGTCGCATGACAACGGCAGAGCGGCTCAAACACGCTCATAAAAGGCGCGCACAGCAGCTGAAGACCTGGGCGCAGATGGAGAAGGAGGCCCCGCACAGGAGCAGAGGGGGGCAAGGCGGCAAGGAGGGGCGTCGCATCACCTTCCCAAACAATGTGACCCTGCTGGAAGCTGCAGCCAGGAACGACCTCGAGGAGGGTGAGTGCGATAATGGAGCCTATTACTAGGGCCTGGACTAACATGGGGCTATCCCATTCAAAAATATTCTGTCAATTTAAAAAGAAAATTTCAACAGATGAAACAGAGACTCCCATTTCATATATCCATTACTGGTTTTACTAGAAGTGTAATAAGACGTAGCTGAGCTTTACACACTGTGGCTAATCAAGCTTGTATTAAAACCTGGAATAGCTCAAACTAATATGCAATGGGAGTCTTATTTCCATCCCTGCCTTTTCATTTTGAATTGGCTGAGAAGTCTAATTCATACCATTTGACCGTAAAATAAATACGAACATATTTGAATATTTGTCCCGGCTCTTACATTTACTCTTTAACCCAACACTGTCTAAAACAGAGTTAGAAACTCAAATTAGCCCTGCTGCATCCAGTCCTGGGGTTCAGAACTTCACACAATGAAGTCTATTATTGAAATGATCAGGAGGCAGGAGTTTGAGCAGGGTTAGAAACTCACACTAGCCCTGCTGCACCATATTGGGTTTCAGAACTCCCCTCAGTGAGCAAACAAACCTCTTGTTAGAAAGGTGTTCCTCCCCTATAGTTGCATGAACATGCTCTGGTTCCCAAACTGGTCTGCAGCCCAAAGGTGGGCCGCGACACAGTCCCGGGTGGGCCGCGGGAGCAATGACTATTTTTTTTTCTATTAATAGAGAAAAGCAGGTGCTGGCATCAGCTGTAACTGTAGAAAAATAGTGTAGCAAGGCAGTATTGGTGGACTGTCAATCAAAGCAGAAATTCACAAATCAGAGCTAACAGATTTTTTTTATTTTCACTTAGTGCATATTCTGTGTGATTTCCATCTTTCACAATATTTATTCAAATGAATAAAGGATAGTTTAGGTTTATTGGTAATGTTACAGGTTTAAACATATCAAATGTTTTTAATTTTACATTTTGCCAAGGAGTGCTAATAGTGGGCTGCAGTGCGTAATGCAGCTGAACAGGTGGGCCTCGGGTAAACGGTTTGGGAACCTCTTCTCTGTGTGACTGTAGTACAAGGTCACGTGGCTTTTCTTGGCTCAAGAAGCACAGAAACCTAGGCAAAACAGTAAGGCCTACTAAATTAATACATCTGATAATATTGAAGCAACAAAACCTTTAAGAAAAGTGAGGTGGGTGTTTTGCCGTCCATGTACAAAGTCTTGTACAATCTAATACAGGGTGTACTGTTCTGTACTTGGAACATTTAAATGAACACAACAGCGTACTCAATTGAAGATGTATGTTTTGTTCAAATTCAAGGTGGTTTCTGTTTAAATGTATTTTGCTCTGAATGCTCCTGTTCAAATCTCTCCCTCCCTCCCTTCTTCCTTCCTTCTTTCCTTATCAGCCTCCTGCCAACATCCGGTGTTTTCATTATGCTGAAACAGTGTTATTTTGGGGGCTAAAGGCTGAACAGCGGTCGAAGGACAGACTGGTTAGGAGATTCAAATACTTCTTCTCCGTGCTGTGCATGGAGCTGCAGTTTGTGTGCGTGGAGGGGGCGGGGCGGTGGGGGTTGGGGTTGCTGTTGCCAGCGTTTTATTTTGTTGTAATGTTTTACATACTGTACAAGTTATTTAAAGTAATTGCAGCTAAAGAAAATAATTCCTTAAATCTTAGCCATATTGCACATCTGTTAGCTACGTACATCTCAAATGTTAGCACACGTGTATTTTCATTTTAAAATGTGATATCTGGTACTACTTTAGGTCAAAGGAAACTCTCAGTTTCTATGCCTAATTCTTGTGTTGTCAGTTTGCTCTTCTACTCCCTGGGTCATTTCACCTCAGCAGTTTATTCCAGATGGTATCATACCTCAAAATATAACACCGTGACATCCCAAACCATGATGTGCCACTTGCTTTGCTATACTACATAACCTGTCTCATGCTGAGAGTTTAAAAATAATAACTGACTTGATTCCCTAGCGATTATTTCCAACCACAGTCATTGTAAGGGGTGTGTTTATTTTGGGTCTACAAAGCAAGCTGGTATGCACAGAGAATACTGTACATGTGAGGCCCACTCTACCCCATTTGTATTTGTGTTTGTGAAGAAGCAGAAATCTGTGTCTTCAGTGGGAGAAATTGGCTGTCAAGATGGCATATTGATAGATTTATCAAATCATAAAGCAACAAGGAAGCAATGTGTGTAAAGCTTCCAAGTTTATAACTATGGTAAAGTTCAGAAGCAGTATATAGCCGACTGGCCTTGAGTCACTTTTGGGTTGTCTATGATTTGTGTAGCAGATCCGTTTCCACAAGGTCGTATTATTATGTCTTCCTTGTCAGTGTTTATCCTGAAACAATCCGTAATCTGTATTTGTCACCTTTTTAGAGACACGAAAATGAATTTATGAATTGATTATTGATAGCCGTGACTTATTTTGCTAGCCTGATTTAAACAGTTATTAATGGGTCAACCGCCCCTGGTGCACTATTTGGAACCTAGCTAGCTAATCTGTATCACGTGCTTTCCTTGCACATTGTCAGACTAAATCTTTGGATTTGATTTGTGATGACAGTCCTTAAGCCCTCTACACTTGTATGAATAAGTACGACAAGACCATAACATAACTAATCTGTGTGTCATGGTGCTTTCATCTGAGTTCAGGAGCTGCTCTTCAGTTCTCGTTGCCTGCCGTAGAAATATGTGACAGAGGCTAGATGAGTTCAGGAGCTGCTCTTCAGTTCTCGTTGCCTGCCGTAGAAATATGTGACAGAGGCTAGATGAGTTCAGGAGCTGCTCTTCAGTTCTCGTTGCCTGCCGTAGAGATATGTGACAGAGGCTAGATCAGCCAAAGTGTCTATAGAAGAGCGAGCCAGCGCCATCTAGTGATCTGCCACTTTGGATCAAGTCTTTTTCTGGCAACACACGAGCTATGCACTACATGGTACAGCACATCTAACACTCAGATACTTCGGCTGATCAAGCCTGCATTACATATGTCTATGGCTGAAGAGCAGCTCCTGAACTAACTAGTTAAAGCACCTTAACACAGACTTATGAAAAACAAAATTAAAGACAAGGTTTAAGTAACTGCAGTAAGAAGCAATCAGAATGGCAACAAATATCATGTAATTTGAAGCTGCTTGCTCTTGAGTTGGAACTTTGTGGATCTGCTGTGCTGTGCTGTGCGTATGTTTTGAATATGTATTCAGTAAGCTGGAAAACAAAACCCAGCTCAAAGCTGCTGCTACAGCGATTTGTGTTTTTCTTCCAGAGTAAGGCTTGCTAGGCGGCTTAGCCCAGTTTTTATTACAAATGATTTGCTTGTCAAATGATTGATTCTTTTTTAATGAGGGTTGGCTATCTTACATGAAATAGCCTGGGGATAGAGCAGCTCACTGTAAAAGCTGAAGGTGTAGAACTAGTCAGACAACCTGCCTTTCTCACTCTCAGGAAGTAATATTCTAATTTACATTGTAGTAGTTTATTATTATTATTAGTATTATTAGTATTATTAGTATTATTAGTATTATTTTAATATTTGGCAATACATTTTGCAAGCCATTAGAAGCTATCCCAGGCAGCATATAATATGAATATACTAGTTTCTTGAAAGGGATTTCCATGAAAATTATGTTTTGTAGATCTCCTCTTAAAACAAAGACTTCTAGTTGCAACGCCTGTCATTGAACTTTATTACGTTTTTCTAAATTTAGCACTATTGAAGGTTTACGATGTGGTTATGGATAAAGGTCTGTTGAAGTAAGCGTTGAATTAACGTGCATGTTGTTCCGGCTCTCTTAAGTTGAGTGTCTGTCATTTCATTGTTTACACGCCAGCAACCTTTTTACTCCTTCACGTTTCAGCTGCACCTACTTTTTTATCAAAGGTCTTGAAACCTGGCTTTGTTCTGTGCTGTCAGGTACAAATGTACATCTTCCAGTGACTTCTACACAAGCAGCATACAGAATTACACTCCAACACTCTAAAATGCACATTTTAAACAGTGATCCCACAGCAACTATCTTGTTACTCAAGAACCGAGACAAGAAGGATCACATGTAGTTCTGTGCACATAAGCTGAAGTTTTGGGAGATTTTATAAAAGTCTGTAAAGAGAGAAAAAAAAAGGATTTTGCAGAAAATTTACTAAAACTGTAACAGAGGGTAGAAGACTGTTCTTTCCACAAAGAGTGGTGAAGGTATCTAATGGGTTACCTAGCTGTGCTGTTGATGCTGAATCACTGGGATCCTTTTAAGATCTGACCTTTTTAAGATTTTTATTTTTAGATCAATCAGCTACTGGTATGAGCACTGATGGGCAGAATGGCCTCTTCTTGTTCGTAAACGTATTTAGTTTATTTTAGTATTTCTTAAAGTTGAACTAAGCAAGACTGTGGGGACAGAATATATTTAAAGGTAGAACATGTAGGGTACAAAATGCTATAATTACACTTAAAACTTTTAAAGTCTGTTTCAAAGTTATTTTCAAAATGGCTGCTCTAGTGGACTGGGGTTGAGACTTTTGCTCTGACAGTGGTTCTCAATCCTTGTCCTCGAGGACCCCTGTGTCTTCTGGTTTTCATTCCAACTGAGCTCTCAATTACTTAGCTAAACCCTTAATTGAACTAACAAGTAGCTTAATTAGGCCTTTTTAATTGTTCTCAGCTCCTATAAAGTTGCAGATTTCAAGTTACTTATAACATTTTATAGTTGAGCTGAAATCTCCAACTGTTTAAGAGCAGAACACAATTCAATTAAAAGGCCTAATTTAAGCTAATTTTAGTTCAGGTAAGGGTTTAGTTAAGTAGTTGAGAGCACAGTTGGAACAAAAACACAAACAAAAAGAAGACACAGGGGTCCCCCGAGGACCAGGATTGAGAGCCACTGCTCTAAATCACTGCATAAAAACCCCATAAATGCTCTGGCTTTTCTGTTCCTTACCACATCATGGATCGTTATTGCTTTGTTACCTGTCTGACAATGTGGGCAATACTTAAACTGTCAGTACACTAGAGAGGCCATTTTGTAAAGGGCTTTGAAACAGACTTTAAAGTTATAGGTGTAAAAGGATGTCAGGATGTTAACAATAAAAAGAAAAAATAACAGGTATGTTGTTTAAGGTCTGAGCTATTTTGTATTTTAGCATGGCCAGCTCAAATCTGACAGTGTACAATGAAACTTCAACATGCAGGGAACATGGACATTTATTTTGGAACAAACTGGATAATGACTGAAGGAATTATGGCTAATATATATAAAAAACAATTGAAAAAAGTGAAAAAAAAACCATTCAAATTATTCGTTCCTAGGGACCCTGGTAAATACGGAGCTATTCACTGTGGCTTGAATGGCAAGGTGGCAACCAAACTCCAACCGCTCTCGTCTCGTGCATCTGATCCACAAACACGAAAAACAAATATATATATTTATTGGAAAATAGGTCCTTGTGCCTTCGATGTCACCATTTCACTTATTGTGTGAAGATTTTATGTGAAAATGTTTGTTTACTGCACCGAGGTAGGTCTGTTTTACAGTGCAGCAGTAACATTGCAAAACACTCGCATTGATGGCTATCTCCTAACATGGTCCAATACTGGAAATGCACAAGTAGGACCTTGTTTTAAAGCTGTGATTCTTTTCTTTCCAATAGTGTAGGGCTGGGCTGTCTCACAGTGCCTGAGTAAAAAGATTAAGGGTCAGGTCACCGGCAGTATATTTAACATTAGGCAGACCTATAAAGTTCAACAGTTGTAGCAACCTAGGGATGTGTAACACTATATTTTTAGGAACCCCGCTACTTACTCTTGAATACACTTTTTAGAGTTCCTTCAGACAGTTAAAACTACTATTATGCTACTTGGTACATGACGTTGATATATACATAATCAACATAAATTTCTAGTCGTGGCAGTGGGGGGGTGGATGTTACTGAGTGCCCCAGGCAGGCGGTGGCTTTACTGTGTATGTCTCAGAGCCTGCACTGTTCTCCAGAAATGTGCACAGTGTAAATCTTGTGAGGTTGTTTCAGGGGTGTGGTGCAGCAGAATGGTCCGCTTTCCATATTTTAACAGAACACGTTTTCAGAGGTGACGTACTATGCAAAGTCTGAGTTTCGGCCTTCTGAAAAAACAGCACACAGACACACACATGCAATCCTTGCCAGGTGAAGTTTGTGCAGCTTGATGATGCTGCAATGCAAAACCACAAGTTGTCTTGAATGATGTTGAAAGAGAAATATTTTTCATAACCATAGCAGGAAAATTACTTCTGGTTAGTCATTTTGCTGTAAGTTGGTGTTGTCCCTCCCTCACTCCCTTTCTGAGAGGCCCAGTCTGAGTCTCCCTCACTCCCTCACTGAGAGGCCATCTGTGTGTCCCTCACTGAGAGGCCATCTGTGTGTCCCTTACTGAGAATCCCAGTCTGTGTGTCCCTCCCTCACTGAGAGGCCCAGTCTGTGTGTCCCTCACTGAGAATCCCAGTCTCTGTGTCCCTCCCTCACTGAGAGGCCCAGTCTGTGTGTCCCTCACTGAGAGGTCCAGTCTGTGTGTCCCTCCCTCACTGAGAGGTCCAGTCTGTTTGTCCCTCACAAAGAGGTCCAGTCTTTGTGTCCCTTACTCCCTCACTCACTAGAATTGTTTTCATCATAGATCCTTTATTTTGTAAATATAAACTATAATAAATAAAGAATGCAATGCCCTGACTGGTGGCCCTGTTGTGTGATTGCAGTGCGTGAATTCTTGAAGAATGGGGTCAGTCCGGACCTGTACAATGAGGATGGACTCACTGCGCTGCATCAGGTAGGACCCTGTGTGTGCTCTGCTTTAGTGTCTGTATATTGTGGATTTAGTCTCTCTGTCTCCCTCGTTGTGACTGTGCTGTTCTCTCCGTGCAATGCTGTGTATTGTGTGCGAGTCTCTCTCTCTCCCTCGTTGTGACTGTGCTGTTCTCTCCGTGCAATGCTGTGTATTGTGTGTGAGTCTCTCTGTCTCTCTTGTTGTGACTGTGCTGTTCTCTCCGTGCAGTGCTGTGTATTGTGTGTGAGTCTCTCTCTCTCTCCCTCGTTGTGACTGTGCTGTGCTCTCTGGCCCCGCAGTGCTGTGTATTGTGTGTGAGTCTCTCTCTCTCTCCCTCGTTGTGACTGTGCTGTGCTCTCTGGCCCCGCAGTGCTGTATCGATGATTTCGAGGAGGTTGTGCGAGCGCTACTGGAAGCGGGGGCCAATGTGAACGCGTGTGACAGTGAGCTGTGGACACCGTTGCATGCCGCCGCCACCTGTGGACACATGGGCCTGGTGGAGATGCTCATCAAACAGTATGTGGACCCGGGCTCTGCACTGCCACTGTGTGGACAGTACAGAGAGGTGCATCTTGTCTGTGTCAGACCTCAGGGGCATGGCTAAGAAGTGCATACCTGTCAACTTTTGAAAATACAAAATCGGCGTGGTGGGGGGTGCATGCAATCTGTGAAACCTTTTTTACTGTTTCCCCTGTAGAGTGGGGGGGTGCAGGTGCAGGTGTGTGATTAAGTATGTAAACTTGCCTCGTGCACTAAATGCATGCCTGTCGCAGGGCTTCGCTGGATCCTAAACCCTGCTAGGTACAGACAGTAGAGTTTTGAGCAAAATACTGGAGAAAATCTGTCCCGGGAGAAAGTTCCAAAATATGAGATACTCCCAGTGAATATGGGAGAGTTAGTTGACAGGTCTGGAAGTGGGGTATAAAGTGATTGTAGCTAACAAAATAATTTCTTAAATCTTACCTGTTTTTCACCTCCATTGGCTATGTAGGTCTCACATTTGCAGTTTTTTTTTCTAGTAAAACATGTATTTTCCTTTTAAAACATGTTATCTGGGTGAAATGACCGGGAAGTATGAGAAGTGTAAGATATCCTGGAAGGCAAGGCAAAATCTAAGAACTTTCTTTAACCTATGTAGTACCATATTTCATGTTTTAAAATGAATATGCCTGCATTGCAATATCATATGTTTCTTTCTAGCCCATTTCTAACCTATGTGTGATTTGTGTGTGTGTGTGTATGTGTGTAATATATATATATATATATATATATATATATATATATATATATATATATATATATATATATATATACACACACAGTGCCTATAGAAAGCCTTTGGCAGCAATTACAGCTGTGAAGTTGGGATAGGTCTCTACCAACTTTGCACATCTAGATTTGGCAATATTTGACCATTCTTCTTTACAAAACTGCTCAAGCTCTGTCAAGTTCCTTGGGGAGCGTTGATGGACAGCAATCTTCAAGTCATGCCACAAATTTTAGATTGGATTTAGGTCAGGGCTCTGACTGTGTGTGTGTGTCTCACTTTTCTTTCCCCGACAGTGGTGCGAACATGCTGGCAGTGAACGCAGATGGGAACATGCCTTACGACCTGTGTGAAGATGAGGTCACCCTAGACTACATTGAAACAGCCATGGCTAACCAGGGTCAGTGTGCTCTCTTCCACTCTAACCACACTGCCCCCCTCCCCTTCCCTCAATGCTAACCACATTGCCCCGCTTCCCATCTCTCAGCTCTGACCACTCTGCCCCCCTCCCCTCCCCATCCCTCAGCTATCACTCTATCACAGCTAGCACTCTGCCCCCCCTCCCAGACCCTCGCTCTAGACCACTCTGCCTTCTAGCATACTCTGCAATGATCCAGCAGCCGTCCATGACAGAGTGCTGGCAGCCCTGTAATTTCTTAGCTGTTGTATTGACTCTCCCTCCCTCCCATTCTCCGCTCTCTGCTCAGGTATCACACAGGAGAGGATAGACGAGTGCCGGTCCTCCAAGGAAAGGCAGATGGTAGCTGACATCAGGGCTCTGATCCAGGCTGGGTGTGACCTCAACGCGCAGGATGAGAACGGAACGTCACTGGTGAGATCGCTGCTCCACTTCTCACAAACTCTCTTTATGTTTTTATTCTGCAGGAGTACCTGCTGATCTGTGTGTTTGAGAGGTGATTCCCTTCCCTGTAATTTGAACATTTCATCCAGGCAGAATACATACAACATTTTAAATCATTATCTCGCCCAGGTGTCGTTCAGGGTATTTGGTATCCAAATTCTTGTTTTGTTTCTGTCTTTTTAATTACGTCCTTAAAACTATTCAAATACTTGATTGTTCAGGAAGGTTCATAGCCACATGTTCTCTTCTAAAGACCATAAAACAAATGCTAATTCGTTCCCCACAAGTGCAGTTTACACCTGTGCAAGCGTCCCTACTGACAATTTCTATTGCTGCTGCTAACGAGGTGCAATTTTGTATTATTATTATTATTATTATTATTATTATTATTATTATTATTATTATTATTATTATTATTATCATTATTATTATTATTACATTTTTTATAACAGGGAAGCTGACATGGAGGTTGAAGGTGAGACGAATAATCAAACTAGGCTCACTCTCTTACTTGTAATCTCATCTTGATGATGCAGAGAGCCCTTGTGGTGAACTAACCAGCAGCATCTTGTAATGACCTTTAGTGGAGAACATTTTCCTATGAACCATGTTGAGCTGTTGATCAAGGATGTCATGAAAACAAACACAACAAGAATTGGAAAACAAATACCACGAATGATCGGTGGATGAGAGTATTATTTTATTTTCAAAACCCTTTTATTCTACCTTTTAATACAGCACTCCCTTGTAAGTTCCTGCTGCTGGAGCAGTCTTGTGTTACATACGCTAATGCTGTAGCTTCTCTCTTTGTGGTTTCTCTGTAACTGATCCGGTTAATCCTCCCAGTGCAGTATGTCTGTATAATTGCTGTTTAATTGGTCGGTTTGCTCTGAATTGTCAAGACGTGGTGCTTGACAAGAAGATGTTGTAAGCATGTGATTTACTATTGAGCAGGGTATTCTGAAAACATGGTGCAGCATTCTCCCTGTGAAGCAGGTGCTCGGGCTGCTCTGCACAAGCTAGTTGTACTGTTTAATCTTGTTCTGAACTGTGGATTTCCAACACACCCTTGTGCAATACACAACCAGCCTGAAAACTGTCTGAATATGGCTAAAACTTCAGTGGCTGTGATTTCTGAGAAAAGTGATCAAGCATCAAAAAAGCTGTCCTGTTTTTTCACTGTAGTTGAAGTCCATGACCCATTATGTCATGTACAGGGTCCCTTGGGCTTATGGCAGCAAGGCTTTTGTGACGTGATTCAGTTAGAAATGTTGCTAATAAAGGCACTTAGCACTCAATATCCATGCCCATAGTAATATCCTGTGCAGTGCAGTTTGTTTTCACATATGCTGGGGCTCACAGAGAAGATTAGTTCAGAGATTGAAGATCCTACCAAAGTTTTGTCCCAGATCTGGAGTATAGTGTATTGTGGGGTATGAGGATGTAGTGTAGGGTATGAAGGGGTAGAGTGAGTGGTGTAGTGTGTGATGGTGTGGTGTAGGATATGAGGGTGTGGCATAGTGTAGGGTATGAGGGTGGGGTGTAGTGAAGTGCAGGGTATGATTATGTGGTGTATTGTGGGGTGTGATGCTGCAGTGTAGTGTAGGGTGTGTGTGTGTGTGTGTGTGTGTAAAGCAGCTGATTTTAACCCCTGGGTCTGGGTGCTGAATGAAAGTGTTTGTGTTGGTTCTCTCTTCCTTGTCCTGAAGCAGAGAGTCTGAGGGGCCATGTCATTAATAATAGAGGGAGCAGATTGTTTAGAGGGCCCTTGTCATGTTTCAGCTGACCTTCCCCTGAACCATACAGCACACTCTCCCTGCACAGCTGGTGATGATCCAGCCCCGAGCAGAGCCAACAAGAACACAGGATTGTGCCTGACACTTCCTATAGTCCTTCGTTTTCTGCATTCACTGAATTTGTATTTCTTTGTTGCTAATTTTTATACTTCTAATCCCAGGGTTTATCGGAATGAAGATTTAAAGGAACTGAATTTATTTAGAGCAGAGTAGAATTAGGGAAGGCTTGACTAAACCAGTAGTTTAAGTGCAGCACAATAACCAGGACCAGAGGACACAGTTGGAAATGAAGTGGAAATTAATTTAGAACAGAGGGTAGGAGACACTTCTTCACACAGACAGTAGTGAGGGTATGGAATGGGTTACCTAGCCATGTTGTTAATACTGAATCATTGGGATCCTTTTAGACCCGACTTGACTAAGTTGACGGAGATCAATCGGCTATTAGAAACCAGACGAGAATTAATGGGTTGAATGGCCTCCACATCACCCAGTGTTATAAGTATGTGAATGTAAAACAAATTGAAGACATTGAGAAAGACTTGTACTTGAATGTATTAAGTTTCTTGTTGTATTTGGGAATGTAGCACTATTGAGTGTTCAAGTGGTTTTGGGTGTTACTGCTTTGTAAGGGCAGTGTTTGAGCTGACGCCTGTGTTGTCCTTGTCTCCTCAGCTGCACATTGCCGCGGCTAACGGTTACCAGAGTACAGCTGAGCTGCTGCTGGAGCACAAGGCGAGAGTGGAGGTGCGAGACAGTGACGGCTGGAGCCCGCTCCACGCTGCCTCCTGCTGGGGACAGGTCAGTACTGCACACCACAACATTCGGGAGCTCTTTTAATTTACACACAAAAATGTAGCATCCAAATAACAAATGGGTGGTATAGACATAGAACTGGCCAACCAAGAGAAAGGCCTTGGTGTTGTAATAGACTCATTGCCGTCAGCAACCAGTGCGGGGAAGCAATCGAAAAGGCAAAGTGAATGCTTGGGTATATAGCCAGAAATGTAGAGCATAAACTAAAGGAGGTTAGATGTGAGGTTTGTATAACGCACTGGTGAGACTGCACTTAGAAAATATTATTCAGTTCTGGTCACCACTTTACCAAAATGACACTGTGGCCTTGTATGCTGTGTTGTTGATGGTGAATTACCGGGATCCTTTAAAAATCAACGTACTGAGATCAATCATCTACTAGGAACCGGATGAGCACTGATGGTCCAAATAGCCTCCTCTCATTTGTAAACTTTCCTATGTTCTGATGAAGAGATATTGGTCTTGCTAGAAGGATATCTTCCATACTGAAAGGGGTAGGCATAGAGGGTGGTCTCAATGATGAGAGCTGTCACTGTGTTAGAAGGTTAAACACGTCTGCTTTTAGCGTGGATCTAAATTCCTGCGAGGACCTGTAATCCTTAATTCCACTCTAAAGTATACAGTTACCTCAGCTTCTACACACTACAGATCTAGCTGGTAGGAGCACATGTAGACAGATTTGGATCATCAGTTCATCTGTAGACGAGGCTGTTTTAATTAATTTCACAAGGCTATGTTGATAAGCATATACACCTAAGAACAATGTGCTGTGCTTTGTAACAGGCTTGCATTCTGCTTTGCATTTTCATTTTAGATAGATCTGTAGAGGAGTTTTCCAAATCCTGATTCTAAAAGATTTCTGGTTCATTAAAACCTATATTATAAGTTAATATCTTGTGTGTAGGCTGTCTCACTGTACAAGAGCTGTCACTTTAAAAGATACCAATGATGCTGTATCAAGAACATGGCTAGGTAACCAATTCCACACCTTCACCACTCTCTGTGTAAAGAAGTGGTCTCCTTCCCTCTGTCCCAAGTCTGTCTCCACTTAATTTCCAACTGTGCAACATCCTCTAGTGCAATGAACACATACAAAGTTTTACTGTTTTGTACAATAGATGACCTTATAATTGTCTTCCATTTCAGATCCAGATTGTGGAGCTGCTGGTTGCTAACGGAGCCAACTTGAATGCAAAATCTGTCTTGGAAGAGACCCCACTAGGTAAACTACATCCTCTGCTTTCCCTTCCATAGCCTGGCCAGTCTCTGTCCTACTTGCTAATCTAGCAAAATGAAATAACCACCAGCCCTAAAGAACCCTGTTTCAGTGGCAGTAACTTAGCAGATGCTTATTTGCAAGACTTGAAAGTAGTGCTGCATGAACCGAATATTGGAACTGAGTTCTCCAAAGACAGTCAGCTGAGGGGCATTTGTCATTGGGCTAATTTACCATTCCAAGTGAAACAAGTGAAGAGACAGCTGCGTGAGTTTGTGTGGATTGCTGCTTTTCTTAGACTCTGTGGAGAACAGCAATCCACACAAACCCCCACAGCTGTTACTTCATTTGTTTCACTTGCAATGACAAATTAGCCCAATTAACACCAATGACCCTCGCCAGTGGAGAGCTTGATTTGAATAATCTGTTCCTCACTGCTTATAAAAATATTGGCAGGTGGGGGGGAGGCTTTTTGATAACATTACAATGTGAGCGTGAGCCACCTAGAATGAAGAAATAAATGAACACTTGTTCATTGTGTTAAATATTTATAATTTTTCATAAGCCTTTAACCATCGTCAGATATGCATGGCAGTTGTAGTATTTCTATAGTTGGATAGATGTGTGCAGCCCATCATAATACAAGTAACAGCACTGCAATGGAGTAATGGAACTCCCCTGTTCAAACATTGATGCAGGAGTTCCATTATCACCTGGTAATACAGCACTGTGTGTTTTCAGATGTTTGCTCGGATGAGGAGGTGCGAGCCAGGCTGCTGGATCTGAAGCATAAGCATGATGCCATCATGAAGTCCCAAGACAGACACAAGAGTGCCCTGCAGAGGAGGGCCTCCAGTGCGGGGAGCAGAGGGTGAGTGAGAGGGCTGAGCTGGAGAGCATGTGAGTGCAGGCTGAGTGCTGGGGGTGAGGGAGTGCAGACTGAGAGATTTGTGACTGACTGTTTCATTGCACCCACCATTATGGAGCTGTATAAAATTGTTCAGATCAATCCAACAAGGATGAGTTAGTTAGCCTCACAAGCTATGATAGAAGCAAGAGCCAGGGTGAGAGTGCTCATCCTCCATCTTGTTAATTCACTAACAGCCAGAAGTTTCCTCCAGTAAATAGTGAAAGCTGGTAAAGCATAGGTAATCATTATAAAACAGAGGTACAGTAAAGCATATTAAAACCTATGGTAAATGCATAGTATAACCATGGGAAAAGCATAGAAAAATGACCACGCACAATTACTATACAAATTCATGTCACAAACTTTCAGGAGTGGTGGACAGTGTACTTGGTTCAAATGCGAGTCCTTTAATGTGGGTGTGGTGTGTTCTGGTGTCCCGTTCAGGAAGGTGGTTCGCCGCGTCAGTGTGAACGAACGTTCAAATCTGTACCGCCGTGAGCATGAGAAGGAAGCCATCGTGTGGCAGGAGCGTGGCCGACAGCCGGAACCGCAGGACGATGATGAGGACAGACAGACGGACGCAGAGCTCCAGCAGCACTCCTCAGTAAGACTAATCGTCAACCATTACACTATGTAACACAATTTTTGTTCCTGGGTAGTAAGTGTTATTTCCTAATTGCTTATGCCTCAAAAGTATAGAAAATGGCTATTATTCCCCACAAACTTTGCTTTTGTGACCAGGACAGTGATATTTTGAAATTTACCTATTTCCAGTGAGAAAACGGGCGAATTTGTGTCTTTTTGAAAGTGATTTACAGTATAATCGTAAATCTCGAAAAACTACTCACTTCTAAATCTTTTGTAGTCATTTTTGTATTACTTTAGTATAAATACATGTTAATTTGGATTCATATGTTGTTTTTTTCTGACTTTATGTGAACAAAAAGACACAAATTAGCCCGTTTTCTCATTGGAAATAGGTAAATTTCAAAATATCACTGTCCTGGTCACAAAAGCAAAGTTTGTGGGGAATAATAGCCATTTTCTATACTTTTGAGGCATAAGCAAATAGGAAATAACACTTACTACCCAGGAACCAAAAAAATTTGTTACACGGTGTTATTATTATTATTATTATTATTATTATTATTATTATTATTATTATTATTTTTATTTATTTCTTAGCAGACGCCCTTATCCAGGGCGACTTACAATTGTTACAAGATATCACATTATTTTTACATACAATTACTTTATTTTCTTTACACATTAATTTTACATACAATTACCCATTTATACAGTTGGGTTTTTACTGGAGCAATCTAGGTAAAGTACCTTGCTCAAGGGTACAGCAGCAGTGTCCCCACCGGGGATTGAACCCACGACCCTCCGGTCAAGAGTCCAGAGCACTAACCGCTACTCCACACTGCAGGGAGACAGGGAGGCAAGCATGCAGGGAAGTAGGGAGGCAGGCAAGCAGCACTCTTCAGTAAGACTACCTCTTAACCATTCCGACAGACTGACAGGCAGGCATCCGGGGAGGCAGTCAGATGGATACAGAGCTGAAGCAGCATGATTGCCACTCACAGCCATGCACTGAGACAGACAGGGAGATGGGGAGGCAAACAGACACAATAAGATTGCAACTCTCAACAGGGAGGCCGGGAGGGAGGGAGGGAGGGAAGCATGAAAGCAGGCAGGCAGACAGGGAGGAAGATAGGGAGGCAGGCAGACAGAGAACGCAAGCTGCACTCCTCAGTAAAACTGTGGCTCAAGACTGCAACTGTAGACAGGCAAGAAGGCAATGATACAGTAATACACTTCATACAGTATCATTTTAAACTCTTGTTAGAAATTCTGTCATCTCAAATTGTTAGGGAAATAGGAATGCGTATTCTAATTCCTGGGTGAAGAAAGTGCACACTCAGTATCTGTCAAAAAGCATGGCTGTGGTGGATTTGTTTCATTAATACTTTAAGGACAGGGACTCTTTTACAGAATCTGTGTCCTTCCCTTATTAAAATATGGCAATAGAAAGCAGTATTATGCTGTGGGTTTTGGTGGAATTTTGTGTGGTGTATTGATTTTGCGCGTTTTACAGCTGCAGACACCCGTCCATAAAGACAAAAGTCCTTAAGACGTTTTAGCATTATAATAAATTTGTGTGTCTTCGTTTGCCTGCTTGTTAGTTTGTTCAATTTTCAGCCTGGGTTCGCAATACTGAGACGCTGTTTTTCCTGCAGAGCTCTGGTCCAGACCCTCAAGATGAGCAAGCACAGAGGGAGAGCGATGGAGGGAACAGAGGGCCGAGCGTGGGGAACGGATCTACATCTGCCTTGCCCATGGAGCCGCGAGGGAGCCGGCTGGACCACAGCGCCTCCTACCAGCTGGCCACGGAGGAGCCAGCGGAGGGGAACCTGAGCCGGGAGAAATCCCATCACACCTTGGCAGACCTGAAACGGCAACGCGCCGCCGCCAAGCTGTACAAACACCCCTCTGCCACCGGGGACAACAGTCAGGACTTGCCTCCCCTGGAGCCCCCCCGGGCAAGCACTGAGCCCAGCACAGTCTACTACACCCACTCCAGCACAGACCCCCCCCTGCTCAAACTGAGAGCTCCTGAAGAGGAGCCCCCTCCAGAAAAGCAGCGCTGCTGCTACCTGATGTAACTCCACAGCTCTTCAAGACACTGCTTCACACCAGACCCTCTCTGTACTGTGCTTTCGAGAGAAAGGTATCGCTGTCCTCTCATAGGTCCTTAACCTGCTGGGATGAACACAGGAGAGCTTGCTATTCATATATCAACTATAGAACCCACTTAATACAAGAATGATTTGATGAACTACAATGAGCTTTGTTGTGCTTTTGGTCTTGTATCGCAATACAAATGATACATACCCCTATTACTGTACGATATAGCGTGTAAAGAAAGAATAGCTATTCATCAATACTATTGAATCGTTGCTCCCCTAGTCATTAACCTAGTGAGATGAACACAGGAGAGCTTGCTTAGTGTAAGACTGTTGCTTAGTGTATTTGAGCTGATCCTGGATTGTCTATGCTCAGGTTAGCTCGGGTGAGGTCAGGTGTATCTGTCGGGACTTATAGTAAACCGTGGGGTCTCTCAAACATTAGCAACCCTCATTTTAAAAGACCTGTAGCAGCATTTGTTGGTGGGTTATTGATGCTGCAATTTGACCAGTTATCGACCTCTGAAAGAGTTGATAAAGTTTTATAATGTTATATTGATGCATAATCAAGTTTTCTAAATGCAATGGCTTCTGCCTTCTATTTAGCAGGAATAAGTGATTTGCTACCCTATTTTTATATAATCCTGATCAACACATTTTTTTAGACTGAGGAATCAGATATGTTGGGATCTTTTAAAACCAGCAATTTACAGCTGATTATAATCCAGCAAACCTAAAGCTCTGCACCTAAAACCAGCTACTTTAATTCAGTGAACTTAGTAATAGGATTCAAGAGCCAGGGAACTCGGTGCAGGTATGAGTACAGAATTCAAAGCACTAGTGGTAAAGATGGGACCTGAAAGGCTGCCAATTCAGTATATGACAGGCTGTAGTATAGGGGATCAGAGAGCCAGCATATTCCATTCACTCAATAAAACATACTTACGAATGAGGGAGGCCTTACGAATGAGGGAGGCCATTCAGCCCATCTAAGATTGTCTGGTTCTGAGTAGCTGATTGCTCTTGAAGGACCCAAATGATTCGGCATCAACAATATGGCTAGGTTGTCCCTTTCTATCCACTCAACCCTCTCTGTCTTAAGTGTGAACACTAGCCATCAAGTGACTGCTCAACAATATCCCTAAACTGTATCTAATACCTGTTTTTCTCAGCCTGTGTCACGAATCCTGTCTGTTTGAGTACCACTAGCATTGCCCTTTCAGGTTCCCCACAGTGCGGAGCAGAGCTTTGCCAGCTCAGAATGGGGCCTCTCCAATTCCAGGAGCGTTACTTTGTGTTCCAGAATTGATCTGTTAAGGAGGATGCTTTGTGGGTTAGTGGGCTAGTCATGGCTTCCACATTGACTTATTTATTTGGCTGAATGTGAACAAATTAATAGAATTATAGAATTGTTTTTATCATAAATTATTGGTTGTATCTGAAGATTAATCGGGAGATATTGCCTCGTTTCCATGGATGTGATTTGTGTTTTTTTAAATAGAATAAAATAAAATCTAATAGATAGGGTATAATGTACAGTAGAACTGTTTAACTTCTTGTGAGAGATGACGGTATGAAAAAAAGGGTGTTTTTAAATCAAATTCAGAAACATGGACTCAATGTTTTTAATTTAATTCTAACTTACTGTAACAGTCATTGATTAGATTTGATATGTGTAGCAGTTATTATAATAGTCACTGTACATGCAGTGTGTATATGTGTGTGTGTTATGTATATGGACTGCAGAGGAGTCATATAGTGGAAAGAACTATAGTTACCAACAGCGGAAACTATATTTCTTCCCTCGGGGGCCATAGTTTCCCACTATGAGCCGAGGTCTGCAGTCCATATTTGTTTTATGAATCAGTCAAAAAATCAGTCATGTTTTTGATGTCCATAGTGCATAGTTAAGGTTCTTTTGGCATACAACTGTCCATCTGACTTTCTCACTGCGGCATAGAATTCTCGGAGGAGTCCGTTGAGTTTGTGAACGTCATATTTATTTACATTGTTTAGTTAGATTTGTTTGAGTTTTAGGAAGTCAGAAAACACTGAAAGCTAATTTTTTGTGACGATATTTTGGTCCATAAATTGTGTGTGTGTGTGTGTGTGTGTGTGTGTGTGTGTGTGTGTGTGTGTATACAAGAGTATATACAAGAGGGCTCAGAAAATAACTTTCTTGTACTGTGGGGGGGAAAAAAAACCAAAAAAAAACAGTTCTACAGTATTAACCTGTTATGAGACCAATCAGCCTATATATATGGCTCTTTGAGCTAATATATGTTTATATATGTATGGAAAAGATGTGCAGATTAGGGCTGTACAGATACTTGGAGGTATTCCCTTTTAAAATGTTTTAAGTTGTTAGGTATTAATTGAATGGAATAAACGTGCTAATTACTCCACTGCCCCTCTCTACCTAATTATTGAGTAGCAGTCAATAGCAATCTAACAGTGTGCTTTTAATGTAGAAACTAATACCAATCCTATTGTATCTGATTATTTGTCTTGCCTTTCTTTGAGCTTGTTTTAATATAAAATCATTTTGATTTCACTTTGCTTGTTTCCTTAGAAATGCATCCTCTCTGCATTTAGTTGTGGGATCCTAGTCCTGGACAAGATGTAACCTCTTTTTAAACTTTAAACTGCGGTAACTCTTAATCTAGGTCTAAGGAAAGGTATGTGATGAATCGGTTGCATTTGCTAGTTTTGGTTCAGCTTTTGGCCATGGTGCGGCAGTAAAAATGCAATACCTGTTGACAAAAAACATGGTAAAGGGAATTACTCAGAACAGAGTATCTGCACAGCTCCAAGTGCAGTTTGCTGCTACTTGTTTGCTTATTACTTGTCATTTTTAAGAATAAGCTGACTGTTAGTTCTGGTTCATTAATACATGTTTTTTTCTTAAATAACAACACTCTGTTCGTCCTACTTCATGGTACAGTATGAAGCTGTGTTGTGTTTTGTTGACAAACTTGGAAGAATACATTTCTGCTGAACAGTGTTTATTATCATGGTCAGTGTTAAATACTTAAGTGTCAGGTCCTAGCCTGGTTTGTATGCCTCAAATGGTTTCAGGGTCATCTTTTTAGAATTTTTGGTTTCAGAAGTTGTGGAACTCCCTTGTGAGTAATAACCGTCCAAACATATAAGCCCACTCTACAGGGATGAATAATTAGGCAATGCAAGGAAGCAAAGGTTAAGTAATTTATCTTTTAGATTGAATGAAAAAGTGGGCCAATCAGGTCAGAACGACTGCGCTGAGATAGGACAATATAAAGCAGGTAGTCTTATTATATAAACCAGCAAATTTATTAATAAAATCCAAGAATTCAACTTCTTCAAACCGACCCGTCTCGTAAGTGAGTTAATGAGGGATGTGCATGTGGCCCTTAGGTTATTCCTGGTGGCCTGCCACATTCTGCTTAAAAATAAATCTGTGCCTTCTAAAAATATATATATATATATATATATATATATATATATATATATATATATATATATATATATATCTTATATTGTGTGTGTGTGTGTGTATATGTATATGTATGTATATATATATATATATATATATATATATATATATATACATACACAGTACTATCCAGGACAATCTTTTCCATTGTTAATTGGCATATCTGTAACATAGATGTTCTGTTAAGCCTCGTCAAGGATCTGAAAACTCAGTTAAACCTCGTATCGTAATCTCCCTCATTGTATTCAGTGGAGCTGCATGAACTGATTATTCAAAGCAAGCTCTCCACAGGTGAGGGTCATTGTTGTTAATCAGGCTAATTTACCTTTCCAAGTGAAACAAGTGAAGAAACAGCTGCTTGGATTTGTGTGGACTGCTGTTCTCCACAGAGTCTAAGAAAAGCAGCAATCATAAATGAGCCCGATCAACACCAGTGACCCTCACCTGATTGTCAGCACCTGATTTTCTGTGGAGAGCTCGATCTGAATAATATATTAACCAGTTCCTGCAGCACTCGTGTCCAGTGCCACATTGAGTCCAATCCCTGCTGGTCTGTTTCACTTTGCAGACAATCTGACTATATAAGTAGCAAAGAGTCATCTGAAAAAAAAAAGTTTCTCGAAAAGCTGAATTTAGAATTACAGCATTTTTTGAGCCCCTGAAAAATAAACGTAGAGCAGGAGCAAATGAAGAAAAGGAGCAAGTGTTCTAGTCCCATTGGTATTTCCCAGCACTGTTCAGCCAAAGGGTCATTCCCCTGCAGGACAGTCTATAGTTTCTGGTCAGTAGGATTTACCCAGGCTGAGCTGGGACTGAAACCTAGGATCTCCTGACTCATTCCCTGGGTGTTGTGATCGTAACTTGAGTATTAAAGCAAGGGGTTAAAGGTCAAGGAATAATATGTTCATCCAAGACTGAGACATAGATTTATAATACGCGTGATCCAGAGAATATTGTTTAATCATGTTTCAAGCCAGCTTGTAGCAGTGAGACGTGACAACAGCAACTTCACCAAGAATTCAGAACTCGCACAGCAACGTCCATCTGTAAAAGAAAAATACTTAATTCAATCCATCATAACGAGTAACACCTGCAAAGAGTCAGGTGCTGGTGTGTGGGGGGTTATATAAAGAGCAAGTAGCCTCAAATGCCCTTTTATATTGATTCCACCTTTCCTTTGTCTTTCATTCAGAGTGATTCTGGGCTTCTTCAATACTGAGTTTTTATTTTTCTCTTTACCTGTCTTTTAAACTTGCTTTAAGCTTGACTTCCTTATTCCATTCAAACCATGTGACAGTATTTCAGCTCTGCTGGCCCCACCTACTCCACATGGATATAGAGAGGATGAGTCGTGGAACCAGCCAAGCGGAAAGGCCATTTTGTCACATGATTTGACTGTTCAGTCCTTGGCTGTTAGAATTATTCAGACTGGATCCACACAACCCGGAACCGCTCGGCATAATAGCAAACATTCTAAACTAGCACACGAAAGGTAAAAAATAAATAACATGAAACTTAAACCAGTAGTTCAAATCTTTCAAGACAGTCACTCTAATTGCATAGCCATAGCCAGTCTCTGCATTAGGTATTATCTTTCATATTATAGATAATCCCCCCCACCCCACTCCTGATCCTCTCGATTTTCAAATCTAGCACAGTGCACTGGACAGCGCATGAATGCTATACTACAGCACATGAATGAGTGAAGTTTATTTATATATATATATATATATATATATATATATATATATATATATATATATATATATATATGTATGTATGTATGTATTTTGTAAATCATGTTTGATAGAAATGACTTTATATGTACAAGCTTTTTTTTCTTCTATATCAGTTCTGGGATAGTTGTACCTATTCAACAAGCTTTAAAGATTTTTTTATTTTTTTTTGTTCCGGATGTTTTTTATGAAATCAGTGTGCAGTTCATTTTTGCTTTTCAAAGCGCTGTTTAATCTAATGTTTATAAACACTTTTTTTTTTTTAAACAGCCCTTAAGTCCCGAATCATTTAAATGTGTTATATATATATATATGTGTGAAATCTGAAATTAAAATGTGTTTTTTTCATGATTGCTGACTACTACTGATTTGCATTTTATAGAATTTGTGTGAATTGTTTTATTTGAAAAAGCCCTTGTCTGGAACTGACTTGTATGAACTTGTAATGGTCTTTAGTAAATAGTGATAAGAACCCATGTTGAGTTTCAAGGTAGGGATGAAGAATGCCATGAGTGATACATGGTGTGAGAGAACATGATTTAATTGAATACGCCCTGTCTACTCTGCCACTGCACTCCATGATATGACTATAGGCCAAAGTGTTGGATGAGAAGCCAGCATTGCTTCTGTTGACTGCGGGGCACAGTGTGCTGCTGCTGGGGGAAACCCATGGCACGCCCCTACAAATCCTATTATTGACCTGTAGCCGACAGAAGAAGCTGTGGCATTACTCCATCTGTTTTTACACTGGATTTGTTTGGTATTTTTTTTTTTTTTGGGGGGGGGGGGGGGGGGGGAAGGAATGATTTAGAATAAATCTATTCTGCTCTAACTGTAATCTGTGCTGAGGCGATTGTCTTTCTTTGAATAGTTTGCAGTTTAAACATTAAAATGTTTCCCAAGTGTTAAATGGTTAGAATTGTTCCTAACTGTTTAACCGTTGTCAAAGACATGCATGTCAAACAGAGGATTGCTTATACAGCTGTGTGAGGTGATTTTATTCCATGTGTATTTCCCCATATACACATTAATGTTGTAGTGCTTCATAAATCAGTAACAGCACTCTAATAGAGGCCCCCTCATAATGGCTTTTTTAAACCATTTAAAAAAATGTTTTAGTTGCAATGGTAAGGAAATGAAAGGAACCCTGCTATTCTTTGCTCAGATGAACAGAAGTATATATTGTGGTAGTTGACAGTTGGGTTAACCAAGGGGCAGGGTATACTCCCTTTTTTTAAGTTTTATATATTTTCTCGAACTGAAAACTGCGGATTCATGACGGAAGACAGAACTGTTGATTAGTTAGAAAACTGGTTTTCTCAGTCACCGAATATCGCTTTAAAATCCAACTTGGGATTCAGGACATGATTTTTGTAACAACAAACCAAAAGTACTGGAATTGAAAATGTAGTGCTTCACCTGCATGTGTGACTGCTAGCTTTCAACACTTTGAATTGTAATTCTTCAGATCTATTAAATGAATGTATATATTTTTATATTAGCAGCAGTGTTGCCAACTCTAACTGATACTATAACAAAGTACACACAATAAACTGTCCTTGTACACACACAAACAGGTGCCTGTGTAATGTTATACAAGTACAATTAAATTTAATTAATTTAACTTCCCTTTAAAAAGAGAGGCTGGAGGATGTCCTCATAAGGGGGCTCCTCCTCCTCTTCAGAATTGGACTGACTGCTTCGAGATGAGGATGCCATCGTGCCAATTAGTAAGCACGCTGCGGGGTAGGGTGTACTTGTAGCATTTCTTGCCAGTAGTTTGGAGGCCACATAGAAATAGGATGGGCATTTATATTTAAAACTGAAACAAAAAAAAATCTAAATGGATTTTACTATTTGGTTTTAACCTAACTTAGACATGGGGAAAAAAAAAAAAAAAAAAACGCCTTTAAAAAGTTCTACAAGAGAGCATCCAGATGAGGATGCCATCGTGCCAATTGCAGTAAGCACACTGTGGGGTACGGTGTACTTGTAGCGTTTCTTGCCAGCAGCCTGGAGGCCGCATTGAATATGAAGAACTGAGTGTTTGTTAAGCGCAAACCCCACGAGCAGCAGCACCCCAAAGTGTAGCCCATTAAAACCAATAAAAACCAATACAGAACGCATGGGGGAATGTTTTTGGATGCCCCATTTACCCCCCCAACCCCCCCCCCCCCCCCCCCTTAGACACCTTGCTCACTAAATATCTAGGTATCCCTAGATAGACCATAGTCTCCTCTTAATCGCATCCTGCAAATGTAACACAAATTGAATAAGTACCTAGGGTATTTTAGGGGTTAAATCGTTTTGGGCCACTTATTTCAAAGCTGATTCTCACACAGGGGGAACCCCTCTACCTCACCCATATGTATTTATCCAGGCTCAAAAAGGATTTTGCAAAAATCATACACTAATCCAGGATGTCATCAAGACTGTAACTCAGGAAGAGTTTCTGCGCTCATCTAGTCTGCAGTAACGAGGTGTGAACTCAAAACATATGACTATATCTATATGACCATATGAAAATATATGACGTAAGATCCAGAATTAGATTTAATTATAACACATTTCTAATTGTCATGAACTGAGAAGACATCTGTGTTTACTATTATTATTAGTAGTAGTAGTAGTAGTAGTAGTAGTAGTATGTATGTATGTATGTATGTATGTATGTATGTATGTATTAATTTAGCTGACACCTTTATCTAAGGTGACTTACAATAGAAAATACAATATTCAAAAATATTTTAAAAAGTTATTATTCTAATAGTATTACTATTAGTAGTAGTAGTCGCAGTAGTAATGCTACTGTACCAACTGTCCCGATTTTCCCAGGACAGCCCTCTTTTTAGGTAGCATGTCCTAGTGTCCCACAAGTTTAATCAAAGCTGATTAGGTATTTTATATGGGAGATCAGATATATGGAATAAAATGCAAAACAACAACTAGAGCTCGCAGTGGCTCTTCTAGACACGCTCTGCGCATCAAATATTATTAAACAGAGGTGAGGAAAAGTTTTAATTGAAAGAAAACTTAAAACTCTTTGACTTGCAACAGCGTTCACTCTGACGTGTAACAGCAAACGGTGTTTTCAGTTCAACCCACTGCTGGAGGATTCTCCTTACCGCTGGCTCAACAGAAATCCACCTGGTGGAGCATGCTCGCAATATCTTCTGTGGCTCTGCCCCGTCGTTTACTGCAGCGAATACCACCTTGTATGTTATTTGCCTTCCAGTACTGTGGGAGAACCAATTGTGTCCTTAACTGTAAAAAAAATCTAAAAACTTAGGAAGCGACTGTTCACAAGCACGGGAGACTGCCAGTACTAAACTGTGACATACACACCGCACCAGACCTAGGTGGGGAATTTCAGATTTCAGCTTTGCATACACACCATTATTTATCCCTGTCATTACTTAGGCATTGTCTGTCCCGACTCTAGTAAGCTTTTTCACATTCAATGTGCTTTGCTGTATTTGCGTGTTTAGTCAGGTGTGACTTTTTTTGCATTTAAAGAGGTTTTACAAAGCTTGCGATAAGCTTTGCTTGTAGTGCCAGGAACACACTTAAGCCAGTTTTTAAAAGCATCCTCCTTTAACCAGGCTTGCCATTTTTTTTAAAAAAGACAACCGTTTTGCGGGACACTAAACCGCACGGCTCGAAAAATTACCCACAGCCGTCTCCCGCCAGCGTCGACGCGAGGTAGCTGATGTCAATCACAAAGATCGTCACCTCTGAATGGTGGAGCTGTGTGGAAAGGCGGGCAGGCAAAAGCGCACCAGAAGTTTGGCAGCAAAGGTGCTGCCAAAACGTCAGTCTAGCTTATAGGAGCAACAGGGGGAGCTCGCGTTGGGACAATATAGGCAAATCGTAGTATGGAGGGCAGACTCCATACTACGTTATTTACAAGTGTATTTTCTATTTAGAGTAGAAAGTCGCTAGAATGTCACTAGATTTTATTAAGAGTAGCTAAATTAAAGACATGTCGCATTCATATGTATAAAATCTCCATTGTGATAAATTCGCCAAAATGGCAACGCTGATTAGCAGTGGTATTCAGCAATGGCATTTTGAATTAACAGAAGTTGGATTATAAATGTTTAAAGTGGATAAACAACAATATAGACTGTCCTAGTACACTAGGGTAAATAAACAAGCTAGATGACGACTCGATACTGCAGCTCTCTATATGGTGGTCTCCCGGCACGCACCATAAACCGACTGCAGCTAGTTCAGAATGCCGCTGCCAGGATCCTTACCAGATGTAAAAAATGTGATCACATCACCCCCGTCTTACCCAGCTGCACTGGCTACCTGTAAAGTTCAGGATTACTTTCAAAACTCTGCTGCTCACCTACAATGACCTTCATGACACAGGTCCCGAGTACCTCCTCAACCTGCTGACCCGCTATGTCCCTGCCCGCAAGCTGAGGTCCTCCAACTAGCCTGCTTGTTATCCCCAAGCAGAAGTGCACCACACTTTGAGAACGCTCGTTTAGCTCCATGGCTCCGACTCTCTGGAACTCTCTCCCAGCTTTGGTGCGTGATGCTCCCACCGTCGCTCGCTTTAAATCAACCCTCAAGACCCACCTGTTCTCTCTTGCTTTCCATGCTCTTTAAGCCTGAGATCTGTTATTAGCTGTTGTGTTGTTTCTACTATTTAATGCATTATGCTACTATTTAATGTATTATGAACTTTCCACTGTATTTAATGTATTATGCATTGTTTTTTTGTTTTTTTTTACTGTATATCATGTATTATGCATTTCTCTGTATTTAAAGTATTATGGATTTTCTTGTTGTTACTGCATCTTGTAAAGCGCTTTGTGATGGTGGTCCACTATGAAAGGCGCTATCTAAAATAAAGATTGATTGATTGATCACAAAGGCATGAACAACCTTTGGCAGCACTATCGATTGTAGGCTTTAAAAAGTTCAATTGCCAAATGAAATTAAAAGTTCAATTGGCAAACAGCTCATTTACGATTTAACGTAAGAATTAACAAATTAACTTACACATTAATTTATAAATGTAAGAATTAATTTATAAATTAAAAAAAATAATTTATAAATATAATTAATTTACAAATTAACTTATGAATTGACCAGTTTGTTAGAATTAACTTATGAATTGACAAATTAATTAAATTAACTACTTAATTTTGACCTTTATAATGCGCCATACTTTATACTTTTTTTCTAGCAACATCTAAACTAGTAACCATTTGGCTTAACTTTCACCATTTTTTTCAATGGTTTCCACGCAGGGAGCAAAAACAAACAAACAAAAAAAACACCACAGTGAACCAAACTATTTTTTGAACACAAATGATACATTTGTTGGTACCGTTTGACTTGCATCTTTCCTTTGTGCGGTTTAAAGACTACAACCCCCGACGATCTTTGTGGAAATGCCTACAGAATGACGTTGAGCCGTTTGCATTCTGGGTCCTTGATACGGAACAGGCAGTGTTGGTACAACAGGAGTGTGTTGTTGCTGTGGAAACTGAACACAAATTAATTTATAAGAGGACAAATGTTTATGGCGAAACAAACAAATCAGAAATAGGAGAAACTGAAGTTTGGCAGTATTTCTAGAAAGAAGAAAAAGCCGGCTGCAGACAAAGAATATCAGACTAATCGCTACAGACTAGGATTTCTGCAAACAAAACCACACACAGATATTTTGGCAACTTTTCATCGCTGCTACGAGGAGGTACTGTAAACAGTATGACTTTTCTATTACATAATTGTGGTGGCATCTGAAAAATAAACATACCGTTCTGGAGAAGCAGGTCAGTGAGCATCTGCAGCAATACAGAAAAGAAAGACGAACGAAAAAGGGGTTATACATTTATGAATAAATAAATAAAGTATGGATTTATTTTAATGCAAAAACACACACTTTTATTGGACATTGAAAGCTTAAAATACAAAATACCTGTATAGTTTAAGAGATGGCGAACTCGGAAATAATAAAAACTAATGTGGAGATTTCTGACTGACAGTTGTAGATACGTGGACACTGAAGGATTGTTCTCGAAGAGTGGGATTTACAAACGTATGCTCAAAGATTTTTACGTCAGCATTCCAGCACAGCGCCCACATTAATCCTGGCAGCAGAAGAAGGCAGATTCTCCGGCAATTCTCCCCAAGTGTAGTATCAGCCCTACCTTTACATACGGACCATGCTTCAGGCAGGCTCCGTGCAGCTGCTGTGCCTGACAGCCACCAGCGGCGTCCCGCTGTTCTGTCGTGGGCGCGGCTCTTCGAAGCAGCTCCCATTCTCTGTTATCGGCTCTCTGAACGGCGTTCACATGTTTGGTAGCAGCCAGGACGCGCAGATGTGCAGCACAGCGACGGAGGGGGGCGGGACGGTGGTGTGGCGCGTCTTCCAGGAAAGCGTTGCGCTGATCGCGGTGAGCTCGGAGGAAGGCGCTGGAGAGCCCTACCTGCGCCGCCTGCTGGACAACGTCTTCAACTGCATGGTGCTGGTGCTGGGGCTGGACGAGCTGAGCAGGGTAAAGAACGTGGAGCGCCTGAAGAGAGACTTGCGCTCCTGCTACAGGCTGATCGACTGCTTCCTGGAGTCGGGTGGTGAGTCCATAGGGGACCTGACGCACTGCGCTGACTGCCTGGTGTCGCCGGACTCGGGTGTGCTGCAGGAGTGTCTGGATGCGTTCGCCCGGGCCGCGGAGAGTGAGTTTGGCTGCCTGCTGGCGGACGGGAGGGTGGTGGTGGCGACTGAGAAGTGGTGGCGGCTGGCTCCCCAGGAGGTCGTTCTACTCTCCTTCCTGGTGCGCTCGCTGGCCAGCACCAGCTCCCGGGACTGCCCCATCTTCCTGCCCCAGGGGAGCCCCAACGTGCCTCATAGGCTGCTGTGTTTCCAGCTGGTCCCTGGGGTGGATGTGTGCGTGCTGTGCGGCCCCACGCCCTCGCTGCAGAGCGCTGAGAGCGAGCTGGTGGGCAGGTTCTGGTCCCCTCTCGTGGAACCCCTGCGGAGCTGCATTGGGCTGAAGGGCCGCTGCTTCCTGGGCCCCGCTCCCCGCGGCATCCTGGGGCTGCTCTTGATCAACCTGGACTCCAGCCGCGCGCTCTATTCAGTCCAGCTCTCTCAGGACGCTGCTGCTCAGGACACACTGCCTCCAGAGAGGAGGAGGGAGCTGCTGCGCCTCTTCTACACGCTGGCCACCACCAGGTACTTCCAGGGAGAGCCCCAGGGGGAGAAACACGAGACCCAGATGGAAGACTTCCCCGCTGGCTTCTCGCACGAGCCCCTGCAGTGTTACCTGGCCGCGGCGGAGTGCAAGTGCTTCGCACTGCAGACCCCCCAGCATCAGCTCTTCCTGCTGACTGCCCCCACCCTGCCAACCTTCACACTCCGGAGCCTCGCCACACGCACGCTCAGCACTCTGCTCGCACAGACTGGCTTCTGATACACTTTGACGATACACTGGTGGGGGCTGCTTTTATAAAAATCCAGGCTGATCAAATGTAATAAAAGGTTGATTGATTACAATTTGTGTACCGCGTATAATCATGTAAAAAAGCTAATGGTCTGAGATGTTTATAAAGATGCTTTACTATACAGCAGCATGATAAGCTGTGACAGTAATATTGATACAGACCACATTATAGCATTGTAGAGCATTATGAGACCGTTGGCGCTGTATAAAAAAGACTATTACTTAATAAAGCAGCTAACGATGACCATTAGGGTTGTAGCTTAAAAAAATGCTGCCAACAATAGCACGATCCCCAGAACTAAATTCTGATTTATAGTTTTTTGACAATGTATTCATGTTAGAGGAGCTATTACATTTAAACTAGTATTCTGTTGATGCTCAGTGCCAGTATTGAATAAGTAACACGCTGTTCAGCTACTGTCTCAAGTTAAAAGTTAGGCCTAGATGTTTTTCCAACTGTGCAACATGAGAAGCTTTACAACCAAGAACACACAACCAAGGAAGGGATTTCAGGCATTAGCCAAACTGTACATTGTTAAAATGACCTTCACCATATAAAACAACAACATGCCTACCAGTTCAATCAATATTCTGAAACTATGAGGACATCAACATGCTAAATATATAACCCAGCACTGACTTCTTTCTCATCACTGTTTACGTGCCTATGACTAACCTCTGTATTCTTGTAAATGAGATTCGTTATAAGTGACTGTTCTTTCATCTCAGAGTGCATCTGTGACCTCGGCCCTTGTTTTACATAAGTTGTTTTTGATTAAAAAGCAGTTTTGAGCATATGTGCAAACCACAATCAAACCAGCTAAAACTGGTTCCGAACCACAAACGTCTGCTAAAAGACTCGCACTATACTTTTGGTACTGCATCACGGAAAGCCTACTGGAGGCGTTGGAGTTTCACTCCCAGGTGTTTGCTTGGTATATTAATGCATTAATAAAGTATTGTTCCTCGAAGATATCTTGACCAGGTGAGGGCGCTGGTAGATGGGACTGGCCCAGGTAGTTGTTTTCATCTCTATAGCAGGTGATTCCTCCGGAGTATCCAGAAGGATTTAGAGCACATAGAGACCGGAATAGGGAATAGGGAAAAGGAAATTGAATGTCAATAAATGTAAAGTGTTACACACCAGTCCCAAGAATGTAGAATTCAAATACCACATGGGTGGTATGGAACTGGAACAGGGTCACCAAGAGAAATGCCTTGGTGTTGTAATAGACTTATTGCTATGAGCAACCACACAGTGTGGAAAACCAATCAAAAAGGCAAACTGAATGCTTGAGTATATAGCCAAAAGTTTAGAATATAAATCTAAGGATGAGATTGTATAACACACTGGTGAGACTGCTTAGAATACCGTTGGCCCTGGAGAGAGTCCAACGAAGAGTAGTTGAATTGGTCTCGCTAGTCTGTAACATGAATACATATGGGAGTGGGAATGTTGCCCAGCATGTGATAGCTAGTGGCAGGTGACCTTTTGAGGACTGATAAAAAGAAGAAACAGGACAGACAGACAGGTAGAGAGTGAGACACACAGTCAATCAGTTTTCGAGAACCTGTAACTGCCTTCCTTTCACCTGGTAAACAGGTAGGAGGTGTATTTCACTGCGTTTATCAGTCTGTCTGATCTGTCTGCTAGTGTGTATGTCACTGTGTCTGTCTGTCTGATAGTGCGTATGTCACTGTGTCTGTCTGATCTGTCTGCTAGTGTGAACGTCACTGTGTCTGTCTGCTAGTGTGAATGTCACTGTGTCTGTCTGTCTGATAGTGTGTATGTCACTGTGTCTGTCTGATCTGTCTGCTAGTGTGTATATCACTGTGTCTATCTGATCTGTCTGCTAGTGTGAACGTCACTGTGTCTGTCTGCTAGTGTGAATGTCACTGTGTCTGTCTGTCTGATAGTGTGTATGTCACTGTGTCTGTCTGTCTGATCTGTCTGCTAGTGTGTATATCACTGTGTCTGTCTCTGAACTGTCTGCTAGTGTGAACGTCACTGTGTCTGTCAGTCTGATAGTGTGTATGTCACTGTGTCTGTCTGTCTGATCTGTTTGCTAGTGTGTATATCACTGTCTGTCTATCTGATCTGTCTGCTAGTGTGAACGTCACTGTGTCTGTCTGCTAGTGTGTATGTCACTGTGTCTGTCTGTCTGATAGTGTGTATGTCACTGTGTCTGTCTGTCTGATAGTGTGTATGTCAGTGTCTGTCTGTCTGATAGTGTGTATGTCACTGTGTCTGTCTGATAGTGTGTATGTCACTGTGTCTGTCTGTCTGATAGTGTGTATGTCACTGTGTCTGTCTGCTAGTGTGTATGTCACTGTGTATGTCTGATAGTGTGTATGTCACTGTGTCTGTCTGTCTGATAGTGTGTATGTCACTGTGTCTGTCTGCTAGTGTGTATGTCACTGTGTCTGTCTGATAGTGTGTATGTCACTGTGTCTGTCTGTCTGATAGTGTGTATGTCACTTTGTTTTCTTACTTTTTTGTGTTAATGTGCTTTCATCTGATTTGTATCGTACCTAATACCCTGGAATCAGCTATCCTATTTATTTGACATATGTACACCTACATCTGTTTATTCTCATGGATGGGTGGGAGTTTCAGGGATCGATCCTCAAAGGAAGAAGGAGCAAAGGCAACCCATTCACACAAATAAGTTTACATGCAGAGCGGAAAATCAATAATGTTAAAACAATTTTCATGGTGTGGTTCTTGTTCTCTTCACTGTTTTGTTTGGTCTGCCAGGATTCATGTCACTTCTTACAGCTGCTGCAGAGTCTGCTAGCTCAACCAGGCCTGGCGCTGTCAGAACAGTATGCTATGATCTGAGGGTGTTGTTTTAGTGTGAGTCTGTGTTTATGTATTGCTGTCCAACCTTTTTTCATGTGAGGTGTGAGCGACTAGGATTGACTGAAAAGTGTTTCTTATTTCCCAATGAAGGCACTAGCCCAGCAGTTCTGAAACATTCTCAGACTGGGTTCCCTTCTGAAATGACCCCCCTGATATACCCCCTTCTCAATATGTTATAGAAATACAGCCACATGTAGGTTTTTAATATGAAGAGAACTGTATTATTCAATTAGGTTAGACTTTCACAACACAATTCTTTACAAAATATGCACTGCAATGACCCGAGCAGGCATCGATAGTATTTTTTAATTTATTTTTTGGCTTGAATTGTCAGGGTTTTTTTTGCACTTTGAGCTGGCTTCATCTGTGAAAGGTATATAAGTCTAAGATTATTATTGTTGTTGTTGTTGAAAAGCCACAAGTGTTGTTAATTGTTGCAAAAGTATTCAGTGTTTAGTTTTGTATGTGTTTAGCTGGTTAGTCAGGGATATACATCTCAGCAGTCTCAGCTGTTAGTGTGTATTATTATTATTATTATTATTATTATTATTATTATTTATTTCTTAGCAGACGCCCTTATCCAGGGTGACTTACAATCGCAAGCAAATACATTTCAAGTGTTACAATACAAGTAATACAATAAGAACAAGAAATACAATAACTTTTGTTCAAGCAAAGTACAAGTGTGACAAACCACAATTCAATAATACAGCAGATAATAGTGATAGTTACATCAGGATATGATTAAATAGTGATAGTTACATCAGGATATGATTAAATACAAAGTACTACAGGTTAAACACTTGGCAGATTACAGTATTCTGAAGTACAGGATTAAATGCAGTAAAATAGGGGGCAGATAAGAGCAAAATAAAGCACATTTACATGAAGGGTGATAGTGTCCCAGGATACAAACAGAGGAGTTCTACAGGTGCTGTTTGAAGAGGTGAGTCTTAAGGAGGCGCCGGAATGTGGTCAGGGACTGGGCAGTCCTGACATCTGTAGGAAGGTCATTCCACCACTGCGGAGCAAGGGTGGAGAAGGAGCGGGCTCTGGAGGCAGGGGAGCGTAGCAGAGGTAGAGCTAGTCTTCTAGTGCAGGCAGAGCGGAGAGGTCGAGTGGGGGTGTAGGGAGAGATGAGGGTCTGGAGGTAGCTGGGTGCAGTCTGGTCAAGGCATCTGTAGGCTAGTACAAGAGTCTTGAACTGGATGCGAGCGGTGATCGGGAGCCAGTGGAGTGAGCAGAGTAGTGGAGTAGCGTGGGCGAAGCGAGGCAGAGAGAACACCAAGCAGGCAGCAGAGTTCTGGATGAGCTGGAGCGGACGGGTGGCGGACGCAGGGAGGCCAGCCAGGAGGGAGTTGCAGTAGTCTAGGCGGGAGAGTACCAGGGCCTGGACCAGGAGCTGGGTAGCATAGTTGGTGAGGAAGGGTCGGATTCTTCGGATGTTGCTCAGGAAGAATTGGCAAGTGCGTGCCAGAGTGGAGATGTGCTGGGAATAAGAGAGGCAGGGGTCCAGGGTGACTCCAAGGTTCTTAGCTGAGAAAGAGGGAGAGAGTGTGGTAGATTCCAGAGGAACAGAGATAGAGAGATCAGAGGAGGGGGAGGAGGAGGGAAAGAAAAGGAGGTCAGATTTAGAGAGGTTGAGTTTGAGGTGATGCAAGTGCATCCAGGAGGAAATAGCAGACAGACAGGTAGAGATACGGGAGGAGATGGTGGAGTCAGAGGTGGGGAAGGAGAGGAAAATCTGAGCATCATCAGCATAGAAATGGTATGAGAAACCATAGGATGCGATGAGGGGGCCCAGGGAGCGGGTGTAGAGAGAGAACAGGAGAGGACCCAAGACTGACCCTTGGGGGACTCCAGTTAAGAGAGGGTGAGGTGTGGAGGTTGCTCCACGCCAGGTTACCTGGTAAGTGCGGTTGGAGAGGTAGGAGGAGAACCAGGCCAGAGCAGTGCCAGAGATCCCCAGGTCAGCAAGAGATGATAGTAGAATAGAGTGATCAACAGTGTCAAAGGCAGCAGAGAGGTCGAGGAGAATTAGGACAGAGGAGAGAGAGGCAGCTCGGGCACACTTAAGTGAGTTGGTGACAGACAGGAGGGCGGTTTCAGTAGAGTGAGCAGAGCGGAAGCCAGATTGGAGAGGGTCAAGCAGAGAGTGGTTGGGCAGGAAAGCAGAGAGCTGGCGGTGTACAGTCCGCTCGAGGGTTTTGGAGAGGAAGGGTAGGAGGGAGACAGGACGGTAGCTCTGGAGGGAGGTGGGGTCGAGGGTAGGTTTTTTGAGGGGAGTGATAGATGCTTTTTTGAAGGCAGAGGGAAAGATACCAGAAAGTAGAGAGGTGTTGAGGAGGGAGGAGATGAAGGGGAGTAGAGCAGGAGCAGCAGCTTGAAAGAGGTGAGTGGGGAGGGGGTCCAAGGCACACGTGGTGGGTTTGTGACCCTGGAGCAGGGAGGAGAGGTCAGAGTCTGAGAGGGGCAAGAAGGTGGAGAAGGAGGGCGAGTTAGTAGGGGATGTAGTGGGTGTAGGGGTTGGAGCAGGAGGGGGTGCGGGGGAGGGAGAGGTGTTAAAGAGTTTGCGGATATCTGAGATTTTAGAAGAAAAGAAGGAGGCAAAGTCATCAGGGGAGATAGAGGAGGGAGGAGGAGGGGGGGAGGGTTTAGGAGGGAGGAGAAGGTAGAGAATAGTTTACATGGGTTGTAGAGTGGAGGCTTGGATTACAGATTGGAAATAAGCACATTTAGCAGAGGAGAGAGTAGAGGAGAAGGAGGAGAGGAGAGTGCGGTAAAGGTCTAGGGCAGCAGGGAGTTTGGTTCTCTTCCATTTCTTTCAGCAGATCGCAGTGTGATTCTTGCCGAGCGGAGAGCAGAGGAGAGCCAGGGATGGGGAGGGGAGGGGACAGAGGGAGTCGAGGGAGGAGGTGAGTGAGGAGAAGAGGGTGGAGGTAGCAGAATCTACGGAGAGTTGTGAGAAGGAGTCGATAGGAGGGAGGTGAGAGGGGGAGAGAGAGCGGAGGTTACGGCGAGAGGTGATAGTGGGGGTAGGAGGAGCAGGGAGAGGGGGGAGAGACAGAGAAAAAGAGATGAAATAGTGATCAGAGAGGTCCAGGGGGGTGACAGAGAGGGTGGAGGGGCAGCAGGCCCTGGAGAAGGTGAGGTCCAGTTGACGGCCAGCTTTGTGGGTAGGAGGGGACGGAGAGAGACAGAAGTCGAAGGAGTGAAGGAGAGGGAGGAATCCAGCAGAGTGGCTGGGGTTGGAGAGATGGATATTGTGTATGTCACTGTGTCTGTTGTGAGAAGGTTTATTAGAGAAACAAAATACGGAAAACTGAAGTTGTTTTGAAGATGACACTCACATTACAAGCAGGATGGCTCCACTACAGGCCAGTGATCAAGTCAATTTCCACAGGTAGGGTTCCCCAGATCAAGGGCACAGTTTACAGTACATAAGGGGCAGCCTGTGAAATATAAGGATCTGTTGACACAGTAAAAAACCTGCCTGTGTGCCTGCCAAGGTGATACACTTATCTTGAAAAGTGTTCAGAGAAAGATATTTACAGTGGGCTGTTTGTGCAAGTAAGACCAGGAGACCTTGGATAAAACATACACTGTACTTATCAGAGTCAATGTGTTTGATCAGGCCATGGGAAAAGCATGGGGGGGACAGGGGGGACGACAGCTAAAATACAGTGGTAAACTTCTATAAGAACACTTACTGTTTGGCACTTTTTCAACTGTACCCTGGCCCCCTGAAACGCTCCTTGCCCTGGGGTACTGTGTTTGATCTCTGCAGTCCAGGCCAGGTCTGCAGTGCTGTTGCAGGAACCTAAGCACACGTTGCATCATGGCTTTCAGGAAAAGAACGATTGTTGTCCCTTGCAGTGTGCAGATCAAAAAACTACAGGAGCTAACCTGTCTAACTGTGTCTAATTTTTTTTTTTTACCCCATTACAGTTATAAAAGTTGCTCATAGTAAAAGCAGAATAAAGTGTACATATACATCATGTCAATCTGTTTTAAAGGAGCAATGCCATCTGTTGCCAGTAGAGGGCAGTGCAGCACACAGTTCCCTTGTCTCTGCTGGGTTCAGACTCAACAGCACAGCAGTGAGATGGGCTGACAACAAGGGGGTTCATACAAACAAGGGAAGATGGGTGGGACCCTGAAAAAAGTTTACGAGGTAAATCTGCAGTTTTTTCTATGCATTTGCCATAGTTTGCCATACTACTCTGTTCTTTGCAATGCCCTATGGTTGACCATGCTTTCACTGTGCTTTATTACATTTTGCTATGCTTTTCCTGTTGGAATCTTTTATAAGTTAAGGACCACACAAACTGCTTGCCTCATAACTCACACTGCCACAGCAAAAGGTCACAGTTTCACATCCGCTAGAACCACAAACCTTGACACTTCCCAATGCAGAGTGCAATATTAATATTAAGGACCCTATTCACAGGATTGTTTTAAGGAATATATTGTTAAGAACTGTTTTATGAAGAGAGTTTATAACCGTCCTCTTAGGTGAAACAGCGCTTTGAAAAATTAGAATAAACTAATAAACCTTCTCGCTAAAACAGTTGAGACAATGTTTTATGACTTGCGAGGTTGAATTAATCTAATTGTTTTTAACAAAACAGTCCTCAGCAAAACTGTCCTTAAAGTGTTGTGATTAGTGTCTGAAATGTCAATGAAGATGTAGAATGTGTGTTTAATTTCAGGTTTATTACTATTTCTGATGCATCTTGGGTTGAGCTGGAGAAAATGGTTTCTTAAAAAGAGGCGGTTTCTTTTTTGTCCTTGCCAGAGTGTTGTTGTGTCTCAGAGACGAGTGTGTCTAATCTCGTGTTCAGGAATAGAAGAAGTACTCCGACAGCGCTGTGCTTCCTTTGCTGACAGCAGTGTCTTGCTCAATATCGCTGGTCATTGTGGTGAGCAAGGTAATGATCCTTACAGAGGCATTACATTTTTTAGCTCATGTTTTCAGCAGGCACTTGTTCCCTAACAGATGGTTGTTTTTGCTGTCTGAAGTAAAGAGCCTTTCGGTGCACGGGTCAGAGCTCCAGAAACTGAAATCTCAGTGTAAACACAGAGCAAGACCAGAGAAGCCGTTACCACTGGAGAAAGGCAGTCGGAAATGTTGTAATGTCAAGGTAAAGTCGTTGTAGCTGACAAAATAGTCCCGTAAACGTTCCACACCCTGCACATCCAACATAGTTCTCAAATGTGCAGTTTTGAAAGAAGCACATGGTGTAGCAATCATGCATTTTCATTTTATATCATGAGCTGCTACACCAGGTTAAAGAATGTTCCCGTGCCTTACTCTCGGGAAGTTGGTTACTGCTTCACTTCCTAGGTCACCCCAGCAGTGTCTTCTGGGTCACATTGCTGGCTGAAAGCTGACACACTTTGCAGCCAGTAAGATGCTTTGACCCTGAAGACACTGCTGTGGTTACATGACCTATGAAGGAAAGCAGTAACAGACTTCGTGGAAGACAAGGCAAGCAAACTGAGAACTTTCAGTAACCTAGTGTAGTGGCAGATGTCATGTTTTGAAAATGAAAACAAATGTTTCTGTAGTATGTGTTTCTTTCAAAACTGCTCATTTGAGGTTTAGATTTATAGATTTGTTTTGGTGTTAGCTACAATCACCTCAGTGAATTATCATGGGGTGCAGGTTTATTATTTTTCAGAATTCTATTATGATAAATGTGAAGATGATAGCCATGTTAATTTCAGTCATGGGATTCTGGTTCAAACATCCTGCCTTTCATGTATTTTGGAAATGCTCATGTTTATCATTGTGAAATGAGATGCTAGTGGAGAGGAAATTTCCAAATCATTTTAGTAGCGCAAATATTCCGTCATACTTCAAGAAAGTCAAGTGCTTCAGTATCTATTTTTCTTATCTGTAAACAATAAAATCTTTTATCACATCTCACATGCTAACCCTTATAAAAGTTTACTGCTGTATTTTTGCCCGGTATTTTTTGCAGTTTTGCCCATGCTTTTCCCATGGTTATACTATACATTTACCATAGTTTACCTGGGCTTATGCTTTACCGTGTCTTGCTATTCTTTACATTGCCTACCCATGCTTTACCACACTTGTACTGGCCTTTATTCCACTTTGCTGTGCTTTTACTGTGAGAAACTTTTATAAAGGAAACAAAATACAAAAAACTGAAGTTGTTTTGAAGATGACGCTCACATTACAAGCAGGATGGCTCCACTACAGGCCAGTGATCAAGTCAATTTCCACAGGTAGGGTTCCCAAGATCAAGGGCACAGTTTACAGTATATAAGGGGCAGCCTGTGAAATGTAAGGATCTGTTGACACAGTGAAAACCTGCCTGTGTGCCTGCCAAGGTGATACACTTATCTTGAAAAGTGTTCAGAGAAAGATATTTACAGTGGGCTGTTTGTGCAAGTAAGACCAGGAGACCTTGGATAAAACATACACTGTACTTATCAGAGTCAATGTGTTTGATCAGGCCATGGGAAAAGCATGGGGGGGACAGGGGGGACGACAGCTAAAATACAGTGGTAAACTTCTATAAGAACACTGCAAAAATACTGTGCTAGACTTTTATAAGAGTAGTGCAGTTTGTAGTGTCTGCCTTTCAGTTAAAGTGCTCTTAAACTGCACACATGAACACACCCGCATTAAAGTCCTTTGACTGTACTGCACTACCGATTTAGAGATTGCAGATTATTTGTATTCAACTGCAGTAGTGTTATTGCTTAATCTGGCACTGCATGTTTGTGATGGCTACCCTCCTAGCACGTACTGTTTGGCACATTTCCAACTGTGCCCTGGCCCCCCGGAACCCTCCTTGCCCTGAGGTACTGTGTTTGATCTCTGCAGTCCAGGCCAGGTCTGCAGTGCTGTTACAGGAACCCAAGCACACGTTGCATCATGGCTTTCAGGAAAAGAACGATTGTTGTCCCTTGTGGTGTGCAGTTCAAAAAACTACGGTCTATACCACATTACAATTATAAAAGTTGCTCATCATAGTTAAAGCAGAGTGAAAGCATGCTAAAACAGAGGTAAAAAAAAAAAAAAAACTACGGAAAATGCAAATGTAGGGTATTGGAGCAGCTCGTCCAGTTGTTACAGCACCGTTCAAATTGTCTTTCGTGACAGCTCACGAAATATAGGCTTTATTGTTTGCTTATATTCTTTTTTCGGTTTTGGAAAGCGCGCTTGACTTCAGCCAGAAGTATAGTCCACTACCGCATTAAGCCCATGAAACACCGAGCAACTTCAAGTAGTTTTCACAAAGTAAAGTCAAGCTTGTTTAGACTTGGTGTTTTACACTATTCACAAGGTTGGACACTGCTTAATAAAATAATCACTTAAAACGTTTTGTGTCACAAGTTGCCAGAAACAAAGCTGACTTTGCACCAATTTAAGTACCAATAGCTGCAGTGCTTACAAAGGTACCACGAATGTTCTGTCAGGACAACTGAGGAAGTCAGCACCTCCGGTCACTTTTTTAAAAAAGTAACAAAAACGCTTATTCACTGCCAAACATGAACTACTTTTGATGTGTAATGGCTGCAGTATAGGATACTGACTTCAGGTTTAGGGTTTTGGTGTTGGGAGAGGATTATTAATTGTTTTATTAACAATAATATGTTAACCAATCAGAGTGCAGTGTCCTGACAGGAACATTTGGTGGTACGCTCTTGAGACACATCTCGGGGCGTGGCTCTGAATGCCTGTTAGCCAATCAGCGCTCAGTGTTGCGCAGAGCAGCGTTGTGTTATTTTGTTTGCTGTTAATTCAAGACAAGGCGCTGGGGCAGACAGGTATGACTTTTTGAATTATTAAATACCGTACTCTCTTCTCCTATTTACACTAGCCTTTCGGCAGACATGTAAACTGTGCGTAAAACTCTAGCTGGAACTGGAACTCTGTATTTTTTTTTTTTTTAATATATACTTTTAAGCTGTATTGGAGTTACAGATTTAGACTTGGGCACACAGCCACTTTATTAAGTCTCGGTTTGGTTTGTTTAAAAACTCTAAACTTTGAAATATTATAAAACCATAGTGTTTTATCAATTAAATGCTAGATGTATTCCCTTATAAAGGTTCCCCATTGAAAAAGCATAGCAAAGTGTAAGAAAGCATAGTGAAAGCACGGTAACGCACGAGCATTGTAAAGCACATTGAAAAAACAAAGAAAAACACGGTAATTTATGGTAGACCAATAGATTAGTGCAAAAATACCGTAGTAAACCTTTATAAGTATTATTATTATTATTATTATTGTTAAATGCTGCAGTTATTTCCTCTTAAATAGTTATTTTTGGACATAAACAGTTTTTAACAAAAGAAATACACCATAATGAAATCCAATTAACAGATTATTTTATTGTATTTTTCATGTAGTACATAAATACAAAATAACAATATTCTGCCAATTACAATTTGTATAACTGTACAGACTATACATTATAACTATTTCATTTTAAATAATTGTGTCCTCCCTTAGAAAAGTACCGTAAAAAAATTCTGTAGAGAATCCTGCCCCTCTCTAAAAGATATATCAGTAGATCGCTCTGGTTTCTATAGATATCTATAATTTCTATGATTTTCGACTAAAGAAAGTAAGTGGATAAATAGACTGAACGCGATTATGCCAGCGGGACTCAACAGAAAAGAATGAATTAACTCCAATATAGCATTGAAATAAATAAACAAACAAAATTCATTCAAAAGTTGTGCATGCTGATGCGCTGGGGAGGCCAAATCTAGACTGATCCTCAGAGCCAGCATTGCATGATAATATAAGTTTATATAAAATAATGTTAATTAGGATTAATAAAGATTAAAAGATAGAAGTTAAAATGATGTCACGATATATAGAACACCATTACATCATGTAAGAATAAATCATGGATTTGAATATAAATGATAACAAGTAGTTGTCATGCCGTCAAAAACCTATAAATACCTCAAGTTTCAAAAACGTGCTCCCTTGAGAAATATATGTAAAACATATCGAAACTTTTGGCAGCTGGCACTTTAAGCTAATATATATATATATATATATATATATATATATTATAGCCCCTGGATAAGGGCGTCGGCTAATAAATAAATAATAATAACAGTAGTAGCCACGGGGCACAGCTCTGTATGCAAAACAAACTGACATTCCTCAGTCCTCACATGCATCTCCATGATTCAGCCTGCTCAAAGAGGTGTGTCGCTTAGTCGTGTTATTACTATCTATTTTGACAGCAGCACAGCCTCCTCCCTCCCCCTTCCTCAGAAAAAAAGTTTGGATAGCTGCTTCCGTCCTGCCCTGGCTAAAATCTCGCATAGCGAGCCGGAGGTAAGTGAAGGCAGCAGCACGTCATGCACTCTTTATTTTAGTTCTGGAACAGAACTTTTGGAAGGTGTACGGGTATGGGTGCAGTTTTATGGGAGGTGCTTGGACGTAAAACGAACAGAGACATGTTTTACATTCAAGTCGGGTTGAGCACTAGTCATAAACACTTGTATTGATCTTTCTATCTCGCTGGTGAACTTTAAACGAGCGAGCTGGCAAGTCCAAAGGTACCTTTTCTAGGTGAACAGTGCTTTTCCATTCCAGCGGTGTGTAGAGCAATCCCCATTGCCCTGCCGCTCTCCATAAACACATTATATTACGCAGCCTCGAAGCGCGCCTGTTTGCAATGAGTTTACTGCTGCTTAGAGCTGCTGACGGGGCAGCTGGTTTTAAAGTTACCATTGGACTTCTTCAGCGCCCGACATCTCGGATACGTGCTTATTCTCTGTCTCCCTGTTGCAGACATTTCTGTGGGTTTTCTGTGGGTCATCGGAGCAGTTTCATTCAACGGAAGATGTCTGAGGTGTTATTCCAGTCTCGGGGAAAGGTGCTGACGGTGGACACCATGAACCCCGCCGTGAAGAAAGTGGAATACGCGGTCCGGGGTCCCATCGTCATCCGCGCCGTGGAGCTGGAGAAGGAACTTAAACAGGTCTCTTTCTGTCACTCAGCATAGCTTGTGGCTTGTGTCTTGTGCATTGTGCCCATTGCTGAAGCAGCATTCATTTTAGGCGCTCACGTGCTCTCTAGATACGACGCAGCTGTAAATCTAGTAGAAGACTCCAATATAGTTTTGTCCCCAAGAGGTTATTGCTGCAGACACTACATGACTCCGGCAGCAGTACGTATTGCTTGAGCGCCCTCTGCGTTATATGCAGCAGGAATACATTTACAGAGCTTGTTTGACTATTCTGTAAACCGTTTAGTTCCAAGACGTATATAGTGCCGTCATATTTTAGATTTCCCTACACATGTTTTTTTTTGTTGTTGTTGAGAAAAACGTTTAGCAGACACTGAATTATATATATATAAAAAAAACAAAGTCAGTTATGTGGATTTAAATATTTAGTCAGGTGTCTGTGTCCTCTGCAGAAAATGTAAAATCACATACTGAGTGATCATGTACATTTACTTTTATTTGCATAAATATTACTTTATTTTAAAGGCTGGCAAAGTCTTGGAGGCGTGTTACAGTGGTGAAATACTAAAAGAAACCTAATAGATTAGTATTTTGATATTGGGCGCTGCTGAATGTTTTCTAGCTATAGTAATTGTGATAGTGTGCCACTCAAATACAGCCATGAATACTTAGTTTGGGTTGTAGACTCCTGCAGTTCAAAGTACATTGAAACACCTAAGAACATACTGACATTTTTGAACGAGAGGAGGCTGTTCAGCCCTTCAGTGCTCGTCTGGTTCCTAGTACTGTACTAAATCTCACTTTGTCAAGTTGAGTCTAAAGGATACCAATGTTTCATCATCAACAGCAAAAAGCCCGCTTGTAGCTGTGTGACACAATAGTGGCTCCCCGTGGCGATTGGCAGGCTATAAAACAAAAGTAAACAAAAATTAAATCGGTCTCAAAGAGGAAACGGTTCCTTATGCTTGGTATAAACAGAAAACATGATGGTTCTTCACGGGTAACTCAAATATTCAGTTCTTCTGTCGAGACATAAACGGTAAAGACTGTCCCTGTCTGCCTACACTCATTGATTACATTGCCCAATCAGAACCATTGTCTGTCCTCTCTTTGTGGAAGCATCATGGTGTGATGGATTGTGATAAATCGGTTGTTGGGGGCTGTTACCTGGGTGTTGGCATGGATAAGCTTGGTAAGGGGGAGGGGGGCGGGGGGTGTCATTTTCAATTAGTTCATAATGGAGCTGTTGGGGAAACACTACTTTAAATATTAAACAATGTTGAAACATTTATACTTTGCACTGGAGCAAAAATGCAGTAAACATTTCTTTACCCTAGTGTAGTACCAGATATCATGTTTTTAAATGATAATACACGTTTTCTGAACCTTCACGACTATTTTGTCAGCTACAACCGCTTCAAGACTTTCAGACAAAAACACCTGCAACACTGATTTAAAGGCTCCTGTACACACACCTCAGACATTAGCAGAGGTTTATTTCACTGAGAAAATGCTTAGTAAATCTGACCCTGTAAAAAAAAAAAAAAAAAACCTGTGTGCATTTTCACAGGCTTTAAATAAATCCTGTGAAAATGCACACAGGCTGTGTGGTCCAGTGGTTAAAGAAAAGGGCTTGTAACCAGGAGGTCCCCGGTTCAAATCCCACCTCAGCCACTGACTCATTGTGTGACCCTGAGCAAGTCACTTAACCTCCTTGTGCTCCGTCTTTCGGGTGACACGTAATTATAAGTGACTCTGCAGCTGATGCATAGTTCACACACCCTAGTCTCTGTAAGTCGCCTTGGATAAAGGCGTCTGCTAAATAAACAAATAATAATAAATAATAATAATAAAAGCAGTCCAGTTTCAATGCTTTCAGCCAGAGCCATGCATTCTGTAGAGGGAACGCCTATGAGCTCTAAGTGGAAAGAAAGAGGGCAGCACAGCGAACATTGTGACATGTGCGATGTATCCACAGCATGGTGGAATTATCTTTATGAGCACACCCCGTGAAACCGTTTACACAGTGTGAACACGACCGGGGCACGGGGAGGTACTATCAGTTTACACAGTGTGAACATGACCGGGGCACGGGGAGGTACTATCAGTTTACACAGTATGAACACGACCGGGGCACGGGGAGGTACTATCAGTTTACACAGTGTGAACACGACCGGGGCACGGGGAGGTACTATCAGTTTACACAGTGTGAACACGACCGGGGCACGGGGAGGCACTACCAGTTTACACAGTGTGAACACGACCGGGGCACGGGGAGGTACTATCAGTTTACACAGTGTGAACACGACCGGGGCACGGGGAGGTACTATCAGTTTACACAGTGTGAACACGACCGGGGTACGGGGAGGTACTATCAGTTTACACAGTGTGAACACGACCGGGACACGGGGAGGTACTATCAGTTTACACAGTGTGAACACGACCGGGACATGGGGAGGTACTATCAGTTTATACAGTGTGAACACGACCGGGGTACGGGGAGGTACTATCAGTTTACACAATGTGAACACGACCGGGACATGGGGAGGTACTATCAGTTTACACAGTGTGAACATGACCGGGGCACGGGGAGGTACTATCAGTTTATACAGTGTGAACACGACCGGGGCACGGGGAGGTACTATCAGTTTATACAGTGTGAACACGACCGGGGCACGGGGAGGTACTATCAGTTTACACAGTGTGAACACGACCGGGGTACGGGGAGGTACTATCAGTTTACACAATGTGAACACGACTGGGACACGGGGAGGTACTATTAGTTTACACAGTGTGAACACGACCGGGGCACGGGGAGGTACTATCAGTTTACACAGTGTGAATACGACCGGGGCACGGGGAGGTACTATCAGTTTACACAGTGTGAACACGACCGTGGTACGGGGAGGTACTATCAGTTTACACAGTGTGAACACGACTGGGGCACGGGGAGGTACTATCAGTTTACACAGTGTGAACACGACCGGGGCACGGGGAGGTACTATCAGTTTACACAGTGTGAACACGACCGGGGCACGGGGAGGTACTATCAGTTTACACAATGTGAACACGACTGGGACACGGGGAGGTACTATTAGTTTACACAGTGTGAACACGACCGGGGCACGGGGAAGTACTATCAGTTTACACAGTGTGAACACGACCGGGGCACGGGGAGGTACTATCAGTTTACACAGTGTGAACACGACCGGGGCACGGGGAGGTACTATCAGTTTACACAGTCAGAAGCTATTGTAAACTGCTCTGGAGCAGCTTGGTGAATAGAGCAAAATGCAGACTGAAATCTTATTGATTCCATTATCAAAGATTGCCATTGTTAAAGCACAGCAAAGTGTAATAAAGCACAGTGAAAGCATGGTAAGGTACATGTATGCATTGTGAAGCATATTAAAAAAGCTTGGCAAACCACGGTAAGCTATGGCAAACGCATACTAGAACCACAGGAAAAGCATTTGCAAATTTATGGTGCAAATTTTAGCTTTGTAAGGGCTGGCAGTAATATTGCCATTTCACATACTGTCATATGATATCCGTGTGATGTTTATTAGGTTGTGTTTGTGTGCTGAACTTGTTTCTGCAAAAGGAAGGTCAAATTCTCACTGACAGACAACCTATCAACTGTGCTGCCGTCAGTAACACACAGGGACTGCTTAAAGACAGAATAGATTATTTTCTTACCCTGTAATGTTTGGTTTCCAATCCTTACTTTTTTCTGTTTTTAAGAAGTTTAGGTTTTTGCATGGTTCATAACCACAAGCCAAATCATTTCAAAATAGCCTTCAAAATACCTCTCCCTCTCGCTCTTTTCCTCTCGCCCTTTCTCCCTGTCACCCTCACCTTCTCCCTCTCTCCCTCTATCTCCCTGCCTTGCTTCCTTTTCCCTCTCCCTCTCCCTGGCTGTACAGTGGAGTGTTCCTCTTGGCCGTGCTGGTGTACAGTGGAGTGTTCCTCTTGGCTGAGTGGGCTGGCTGGCTGTGGAGTGAGTGGGCTTGGGGGATAGGGGTGGGGGTTGTTGTGTTGCAGAGAGCTCTTTTGTTGGCCTGCATCGTTTAGGAGTTCATGTGGTTTCCTATGTGCAGCTGTTTCCACTCTTCGCACATCCTGTTCTAAAGACACAGAGCACAGCCTGTATCCAGGCAGTCACAGCGGGATCGACAGCTCTGCAGGACAGTGAACCACAGGCCCCTGCAGAGACTGTTGAGATTCAGATCACAGACCCAGAGTCTCGTTCGTTTGGTACAGTATCGCTAGTGTGCTGGGTCCGAGGTGGGAGTATGTGTGTGACTCTCGTGAACACAACTGTCCTCTGGTATAGCTGGGTCATTTCCCCCTAGTTTTTTTTAAGTAGGTTTCAGGTTTCAAAAAGAGGCTTTTAATATTTGCTTAAGCTTCACACTCTCTCCCTTTCTCTTATACTGTATAAGTTAATGTGTTCAGTGGACCGTGTCTCTCATATTAGTTGATATGTACAGTGACCCTGTCTCTTATGTCCATTAATGTGTTCAGTTGCCCCTGTCTCTTATATCAGTTAATATGCCCAGCTGACTGTCTCTAGTGGTATAAGGGTGTCTTCTTTAGGTGAGCAGGAGGACTGTGAAGTGAAGCTGTAAAAAGAGACAACCCTGCGTAGACACATGTTCACTGTACATATTAACTGGTATAAGAGACAGGGTCAACTGGACATATTGGTAGTCTGACGTGGATGAGACAAGGGGCTGGAATATTCTGAAATCGGGTGTTTTGATTGAGAGCAGCTTCATGATTAGTAGTAGCTAGAGCGGAGCAGCTGGGAGGCAGTGTGGTTATGTACAAGACTTGGAGGGGTAGATCTGAGGGTGAAAGCCTAGCTAGAGCTCATGTGGTTCTCTTGCACTGGTTGACTAGGCGCAGCTCTGAAGGGTTGAGATCGCCCAGAGACTGTGAACTTCCCCTGCTTCTGTGTCAGAGCCCAGGGGAATGTGCCTAACACTACTCTGTGGGGTGTAGTGGTTAGAGCTAAGAGATTGGAGGGAGGGAGGCAATGTGGTCTAGTGGTTAGAGCTGAGGGATTGGATGAGAGGGAGACAGTGTGGTCTAGTGGTTAGAGCTGAGGGATTGGTAGGGTATCTCTGCAAACCTGCACCTACAAACTCATTGATAAAGTTGAGAATAAGATTTACTAATTTAAATTGTTCCAATTTGTGAAACCTAAAATGCATGAACACAGTTTAAGAATCAAGCCCACAATACTAAGAAATCCACAAGTTAAAGAGTTTATTTGCTTTCCTCTCCATGTAGGGTAGAAAGTTAACAGATAAGATTACTTTGGAGCTGTTAGGCAGTTGTATATTGATTTAGGAGCACTAAAATTAATGAAAGTTAATTATGAAAGTGTGGCTTATCTACATGGGGTCAGCAGTTCCTTAACTAGTGTGCCAAATATTGGTAAAGCTTTCTAGGGCAAAGGGATAAAATTCAGTAGAGTGTATAGTCCTGATAACAACATGAGTAAAATAACAATATGTCAAAATACAAGCAACAAAATGAAGCCAGGAGTTAATGAGTCAAGTAATAATCCATCCATAACTTCAACTGGGGGGGGGGGGGGGGGGCTTGATTGAAATCTTTAAAAACTTAAATGAAGTTGACAAAGTTAACCCTCACCAGTATTTAAGTGCAGTACAGAAACCAGGACCAGATGACACAGCTGGAAATTAAGTGGAGACACTTCTTTACACAGAGTGTTCTTCTGTTCTTATGAATGGGGATCATTGGGATCCTTTAACTTGACAAAGTATTGAGATCAATCAACTACTTGCAACCGGACGAGCACTGATGGGCTGAATGAGTGTGTGTAGCTATTGTGTGATCTTCTCTTTCTTTTTCTTTTTCTCTCTCTCTCTCAGGGTGTGAAGAAGCCGTTCACTGAGGTCATCAAGGCCAATATCGGAGATGCCCACGCCTTGGGCCAGCGGCCAATCACCTTCCTGCGACAGGTAAGGCAGGGGTCAGGGGTCAGGATGAGCACCGTGATTATAGCTGACAACCATCATTTCAATAATCAGACCTGTTTTACTCTTCCTTTAGTTACATAGGTCTAAACTGTGCAGTTTTGAAAGAAACACAGGTCCCTGGTTCAAATCCCACCTCAGCCACTGACTCATTGTGTGACCCTGAGCAAGTTACTTAACCTCCTTGTGCTCCGTCTTTCGGGTGAGACGTAATTGTAAGCGACTCTGCAGCTGATGCATAGTTCACACACCCTAGTCTCTGTAAGTCGCCTTGGATAAAGGCGTCTTTTAAATAAACAAATAATAATGGAAACACTCTATGCTGACACACAGTCTGGGCACAGAGGGACAACGCTTTTTAAAGGCGTCTGCTAAATAAACAAATAATAATAATAATAATAATAATAATAATAATGCCACCTGACTCTCTGTGAGGGCACTCTGAGCTCCCCATACCCCACGGGCATTGACTAGACGGGGGGAGGGGGGGATAATTTCAGAAGATGACTGGGAGTTGATGTATTCACACTTGTACATGCTCATACACACACCTTATAGACACATTAGCTAGTCCATTGCTCACCCTGGTTGCAGCCGATGCTGTCAGTAATCTGGAGCTGATTATGTGATGGAGTTGCTTGATGTCACTCAGTTCGGATGTTGTTGAGTAGCTGGACCTGAAGCTGCTGCTGCGTAGCATCTGGGGGCGATGCGGGGCTGTTCCTGAGGATTGGAGGAGGTGGGGGTGTCTGGGGGGCCTGGGGGTGCTGCTCCTGGTCCATGTGCAGACGGTGTGGGTTCATGGGGACCTCTCCTTCCGAGCTTTCTGTATCTCTTTGCATGGCAGGCTGGCATTGGTTCTCTGCTGGTCCTGGCTGGGTCTCAGCCAAGGGTGACATCTTTGATGGTTTTTGCAAAGATTTTCATCCCTTGTTGGTTGAGGTGGACTTCGTCATGTAGGTGTCTGAGCTGGAGTGCATGGTGATGAGCTACGTGCACACTGGGGAGGCGAGCGCAGCTGTTTGAGATCTTCCTGTTAATCTCATGAATACTGTGCTCTGGTACATCTTTTCTCAGCAACAATGTGGAGAGAGTGATTTTTGGCTGCGGGGAGTTGCTGTGTGGCCAGTTCAACCAGTTGTTCCGGTGATTTGGGCAGATCTTCGGAATGCTGCGGCAGATCGTTTGTCCCTGTGTGGATTATGATGTATTTTGGGGCTACAAACTGTGGCTTTGCTATAGTCTGGAAGGCTCTCTCTGTATTGGGGCATCTGATTTTAGTGATGCGCTTTCCCGGAAACAGACGCCTTTCGTCAAGGTAGCACCCGTTGGAGTCAATGAGAATCGCCACGTCAGGCTGGGGGTGTTTATTGCTGGTTTGGGGGTTTGAAGGTTGAGCCTGTTCTTCAGGGGATGGTGTTGGTGTCTCGTACTCTTCATTGTCTATGTCTGTGTTGGTGTTGGTTGTTGTGTTTCTTCTCTGCTGTTGTGTGGGGTTCACAGCGCTGTTGAGAACATCCCTTTCTGAAGGCTGGGATTGCAACTTCCCCTTTTGTCTCTCTACAGCAGCCAATGCTGACTCTGCCTTTTCAATCTGAGACTGAATCTGATTCTCACTCCTGGTTGGCGCTGTCTTGCTGCGTGTGTCTGTTTGTGCCAGCGTGTCTTTCAGACTCTGCAGTTCTCTGTGGAGGCTCCAGGTCTCACTGAGCGGTGCCTTCTTCTGCAGCTCCTCTCTGACCTTCTTCATGTCGCTCTTCAGACGGTCGTTCTCTAACTGCAGCTCGCTCGCTTGTGCTTTCAGTTCAGCCATCACTACTTTGTTCATTTTTTATTTTATTGATTTTGTCTTTTAGCCGTTCTATACTTCCTCCTTGGTTTAGTTTGGCTGTGATAGATTCTCTGAATTCAGTAAACTCCCTCTCCAGGTCTGACAGGCAGTCTTTGATGGCTTTCACAGGGCTGGGCATCTTTGGTGACAGACTGGGGGTGAGCTGGGCAGTGTTCCTGGCAGGCTGTGTGCTGGATGTGGCATCTGCAGCAATCTAGTCAATACCCTGTCTGCCCTGCTGTGCAGCTTCTCCTTTTCAGCCTGTTGCTTCACTCTGGAAAGACTGTTCAAAAGTGTCTAGGCTGGCCTCACAGCCTTGTATCAGCACAGTGCCACTGTGATAGATATTGCATGTAAACACAATGATGTCAGTGTCTGTGTCTTCTGTTATCACTAATTGTCTGCCATTGCAGATGCCTTTCCTTTTAAAGTGCCTTAATGTGTTACACAGAGCATTGAACCAGGCGGCTGGCTGCTTTGTGAAAACATCAGGTTTGATTTGGTCCTGGTCTCTCCAGATAGGGAGAAGTCTGCCATTAGTGTCTCTGGGCTGTCTTTTTAAGAGAGCATTTTTAAAGGTCTTCTTAGCCTGTACAGTCCTGAGCTCTGCTGGGTATCATATTTCAAAGCTCTCTGGACCCACCTGTTCCAGTGGCAGTTGGTTCGGAGTCTTCGATGTAACAGTTTCTGCAACCGGCCTGCAGAGATGGTGGGGGTTGATTTGTTTTCTTTCTCCTGTACACTGCACTCTTTTCCTTCTCTTGTCTTATTTGTGATGTCTTCTTAGTTAAATGTAGTAAAATATTCTTAAGATCTTTATGTATAAACTATTATCATTTTATCACAACTTATGACACAATAAACAAAATAATAAATAGTAGTTATAGAATCATCTCTCTGCTGAGATTTAATTTTCTCATTGCTCCTCTCTCTCTCTCTCTCTCTCTCTCTCTCTCTCTCTCTCTCTCTCTCTCTCTCTCTCTCTCTCTCTCTCTCTCTCTCTCTCTCTCCACACCCCCACCCCCCCCCCCGTCCCTCTCTCAGGTGAGTGCTCTGTATAGTATAGTGTAGTGTGTCCGTGTGTTAGGATGTCTGTGTGTTGTACTGACCCCTCTCCCTCTCCCTCTCTCAGGTGATTGCTCTGTATAGTTTAGTGTATCAGTGTGTTAGGATGTCTGTGTGTCGTATTGACCCCTCTCTCGCTCTCTCTTGTCTCAGGTGATAGCTCTGTGCGCCTACCCGGACCTCCTGAATGATAACAAGTTCCCCGAGGACGCGAAAGAGCGAGCTCGCAGGATCCTGCAGGCCTGTGGAGGTGGCAGCATTGGTGAGCACAGCTTCCTTGCATCCCTTTCTCTTCTCTGGGCAGCACTCTGTAATCGAGCCCCCTGCTGTACCCCACTCGACTCCACTGTTATCTAAATGCACAGTATGCACCATGCGGTATCTAAAAGGAGTTGACAGATAACCTTAACCAATGCTTTAAGTGTAGCACAGAAACCAGGACCAGAGGACACAGCTGGAAATAAACTGGAGATACACATAGGACAGGATATAAAATAAGGACAGGAAGACACACCTGGAAATTAAGTAGAACCGAGGGAAGTAGACACAAAGAGAGTGGGGAGGATATGGAATGGGTTACTTAGTCACATTGTTGATGCTGAATCACTGGGATCCTGTAAGACCTGAGTTTGAGGATCAGTCAATTCCCAGGAACTGACTCTCATTAATATACTTTCTTATGTTTTTAATAACCCCCCTGCCCTACCCCACCCTGTACTATCTAAATGGCATAGTAAGCACCAGACTGTGGCATCTGCTGTTCCTTGTCTGATCTCTAACTTTGATGCCCATGGTGTTCCTTATTTCACACCCCGTGTTTCTCTGCGTGTGTGCAGGAGCGTACAGTGCCAGTCAGGGTATCGATTGTGTTCGTCAGGACGTGGCGCAATATATCGAGAGGCGAGACGGAGGAATCCCTTCTGATCCAAACAACATCTACCTGTCCACCGGAGCCAGCGACGCCATTGTGGTGAAACATGCATACCTCCCTCCCTGTCTGTCTGTCTGTCTCTCTGTCTATTATCTGTCTTATTCTGTCTGTCTCTCTGTCTCTGAGTCTGTGTCTGTCTTCATGCAAGTCCACATTTATCTATGCCATGTCAATTTTTATTATGCTGCTCTGTCAATTTTTTTTTTTTTACCGCAGTAAATTGGTACAAACATAGCAAATGTCAGGTAAGCTGTGCTTATCTCAGACAACCACACTAAAATGTGGTTTGTGGTTAAATGCAGTTACAGAGTAGAGAAACCAGAGTGTTGTACACATGTGACTCAGAACTAAGTGTGAACATCAGACGCCAGTATCTCACAGACCTGCAGTCCCCATACAGACTGAGTGCTTGGGACTCCTACGTGACTTCATTGTGTTTGTTGTTTAAGATGATTTTGAGTTATACAACACTCAGGGTTATTTCAGCCAGTCTGAGCACAGATGAGACATTTTTTTATTATGCATAATCATCCTAAAACCAACGCAGCCCATGTCACTATACCCAGATCCGTGCAGTTATACTGCTAAACGACTAACTATAGCCATGTAGTTATACAGCCCTGGATGAGTCACAGTTGAATTAGATACATTTGTTTGCCTTGGTTCAGTTCAAACACAGCGCATCTTTCTTCTGCCTCCTTTCTGCTGCGCTGGACCAGCTACAGTTGAGCTCACATCACCTGTCCTTTCTAAAAGAGCACAGCTACAGGAACCGTCAACTCTAATATACAAAGCGGTGGGATGGTAATAAGGCTCCCCCATTGTACAGCAGTTTGATCCAATCCTTGTTTTACATCTGAGCTTGTTACCTCTACACTGTGGCTAATCAAACTCGTAGTAAAACCAGGGATGGGTGAAACTGCTGTGCAGTAGGAGTCGTCTTTCCATCCCTGAAGCAGTTGTCACAGACGGTTCTAGCATGTTCCTTTTGTGCTATAAGTCATTAGATCCTTTTGCAAGGAAGGCCTTGGTTGCAAGGATGTGCGGTTCTTTGATGGATCCAGATTCAGTTAAAATGTGTTTGCCCACTAACGATGGGAAGGAGAATGTAGAGATGGGAGCCCAGCTAACAAGATTTAAGTTTTGTGAGCAGAAACTGACTCACTGAGAGCAGAAACTGACCCAAGACTGTCACAGCTACTGAAAGCAGGCTGATCTTTGGGATACAAATTGAACATTTGTGAAACTGCAACAAATATTGTAATAACTGTAATGTATTTTAAAGAATATACAAACATTAGAAAATATTATTAGCAGATCTGTGTAAGGCCTGTGAGAAGGAGTTAATTGCATTGAAGGTCAGGCTGACCTGCTGAAAGTTCCAAACCTCCCTTATCAGGCAGAAACATATTTTTTAATTAGACTCAGAGTCTCAAAACATTCTGATCCAATGAGAGCAGAATGGTAGAATCTATTGAACAACAATTAAAATATTCTAGAAGCAATCGAACTAGGTTTGATTATAGTAAGAAAAAGCAAAGGTTGTCTTAAAACCTGCTTTGACTGGATTTTGTATGAATAGTGAAGAAGGTCAGACACAGTTCAGTCACTATAACACTATTACATTTTAATATGTTAATTCTAGCCTGTATTTAGATATAAATAACTGGACCTTCCCTTAAAATCTTGAAAGATTTATCAATAGAGTAAAATAATATTACAATTTCTAGGAGTAACTGTTACACTGAAATAACTTAATTAGAAATATATGTTATAAAATCATTTAAAGTTAAACTGTTATACAAATAACAGTATTGTTGAAAGAACATACTACAGTTAAAAACTAAAGAAGTTCAGTACTAACTGACACAGTCAGAATATTGTAATAATTGTACTGTGTTTTAAAGAATATAAAACCAGCATAAATAATATTGCAGCAAATTATGAACAGGTTACAATGATTTAAACCAACCTGAGTCAAGTATCGCACGACTTGCTAACTACAAGTTGTGTGGTCCATGCTCTGAAGATCTCTGAAAAACTGATTGCTGTTTAGTCGTATTCATAAGTCTCTGCCTTTTTGAGGACAGTTCTTATTTTTCAGTATATCCTACACTACACTTCCATATACTGGAAGGTAAGCATATATTTGAATTAAATATCTCTTACATTGATGCATTGCTATAAGGTATAGAAATTATGTTTTAGTCTTAAGAGAGTGATATATATATATATTGAATGTTCTAGAATTTAGCGGTGGGCGTTTTTAGCTTTATGCATGTATGGACTAAGCATATAATTAACCATATCTGTATTACTATATTGAAGTATTAATGCTGTTAAACCTGTAAAGCACTGGATCGCCCAGACTGCTTTTTACTTGGGATTTATGGTGGTCTGCGCAACCAACCAATCCAATTTTTAACATAAGCATTTAATAAACCGAAAAGAGCACTACTACTGCTCTGATTCTTTCGTTAAAACTTCAAATTAAAGTCTGTGTGATTTTCTTTATTATTAAAAAGTCATCTGGATACGTTGCAAGCCCAGTGGACAAACAATCCACTACAGGAGTTTTAAACATCTTAATGTCCTCCTGAACGTCTCCCCTGAGTTTAAGAGTGTGCTCAGAGCATATACATAAATAAAAAGAGTATGTTGCGAAAAATTCTTGATGCCGTGCATGAACAAAATAGCAGCATCACCCTGGTACGCGGGCCACGTCTAAGTGTTCCCTCGGTAACCAGGCTTTGCAACTTGAGTATTTCACAGAAAGGGATGGAAAGAAGTCTTCAAGTCTTTATTTTTTAAGGAGTTTAACCAAGCCACTGTTGTGCTTGTTATCTCTACACTGTGGCTAATTGAGCTGGCAGTAAATTTGTTTGGTTATGTCTTGATATGCTGTCAGTGTGGTGCCCCTTTTATTGGCTTTGCTTGGGTAAATGTTTTAGCAGAATTAGCTGTGCAAACCTGTGGGGACCAGCTGGCATTGTGCCTGTGGCTTCCAGTCCTCCAGTTCAGGGGTTTCCTGAGCAGAGGTCTCTAGTGAATGTCGACGCTGGGAATGCTGCTCTGAGCTTTTAGAAATACTAAAAGAAGCTAAAAAAATGAAATGAACAACATTTCCACTAGAAATGTTTCTCAATGTCTTCAAGTAATGTCTGAAAGGAATGTATTAAATTCAATGAGAAACGTTTTGACTAGAATGTGCTTGTTCTAGTTTGTATGAGACATTGGGCCAGATTTTGATGACAGGGCAAACCTCTAACGCTAGGGCAGAATACGTTTGTCCCTGATTTTGATGAAAAAAACTTGCCGCAAACAGGCACAAACTGCCTTTGTCCTTCACTGAAATTTTGGTAACCTGCTTTGTCCTGTCCTTTACCGTCTGCGTTGATGTCAGTGCCCGGCATAACAGAGTGTAGCCTGTTGTCTTTGCTGAGGTTTGAGTGGCGCAGGTAAAAGTTCAAATTAACATCATAACATTTTTTGGTGAGATCTGAAGTGGGGAGAATGTTCTGGTGTTTTGTTAATTCTGAATGGACTGTCTGTTATTAGTTGTGCTGCTGATTGTTGCTCCCTGGCATTTCTTTCCTGCAGTGTTTTGGCAGCATGCAAGGCTGATGTACATGCATGGCGTTTAAACACACAGACGCACAGGGGCTCTGATGTACATGCGAGGCATTTAAACACACAGACGCACAGGGGCTCTGATCTACATGCGAGGCGTTTCAAGCCGTGGTCTCTTTATGAGACACACAGGGGCTCTGATGTACATGCATGATGTTTAAAGACGTGGTCTCTTGGTGAGACACACAGGGGCTCTTTGTTACTCGGCACGCTGTGCCAGGCTAGTTGCCAAGTTGATGGAGCGTTGTAGTTGTTGTCGAGGGAACACAAAGATCCTCAGAGACAGGGAAAGCAGATCTGGACCACCGAAACCCCGGTCTGATTTGGGGAGCTGTGCTGTGCATCGCAGGCAGACCTTGACAGAACATACAGTATTACAGTCCAAGTTCCCGTCATTGCTTGGTTGAATTTTTGCATGGATTTTTCTGTAGCAGTGTAATTGCACCAAGAGTTATTTGTTTACTGTGGTTTGTTTCTTAAAGCTGCAGGAAAGTGTTTTGAAGTAGGAAGGCACATATTAAAGGAATCTATTTTCAAAAGTACGCCACACTCAGAAACATGGAGAATACAAGGATATACAACAGTACACAGAATCTAATACAGCTTGTACCTTCATTATACTGCAGTGTGTCAGATGAGAGTGCAAAGGGACCATACCACTGTGAACTCAGTAACACTTCAGAGTATCATTGAGGGTTCGCTGTACTTCTCTGTTTCACTTGGATGCATCTGTTCTGAATTAAGACTAGGAGGCTGTATAACACGAATTACATACAATAACAGTGTCTGCATTTAGGCTTCTGTCATTTTGCTGTTCAACCCCTTAAACTCCTCTGGAATCTTCTTTTTAAATGTATCTGTGATCGTCTGTCTGTCAGTTTTCAATGCCCTGAAAGACATGGCATTGTTATTACCCCGCAGCAGGGATGCATCGCCCCAGTGATGGGGATATATGGAGTGGAAACAGTGTCTACACATGCTCTAGAGTTTTGCAATTCTCTAGCAAACTGCTTATACGATTGTGATGAAACTTGCTGCAGACTTTTTTTTAATCCAAGCTGTCTGTCTTATTGTCAGATGTACTTGGCAAATTACATTTGTGTCAAAGATCTATAGTGGTTAAGATTTAATTTTCTCATTTCTCCTCTCTTCTCTCCTCTCTCTCTCTCTCTCTCTCATCCTCTCCTTCTCCCCCCACCCCCCCCCACAGACGCTTCTGAAGCTGCTGGTGTCGGGTGAGGGGAGGTCTCGCACAGGGGTGCTGATCCCCATCCCTCAGTACCCCCTGTACTCGGCAGCCCTGTCGGAGCTGGGTGCTGTGCAGGTCAATTACTACCTAGACGAGGAGAACTGCTGGGCCCTGGACGTGCAGGAGCTGCGGAGAGCGGTGACTGCAGCCAGGCAGCACTGCCAGCCCAAAGTACTGTGCATCATCAACCCAGGCAACCCCACCGGTACGATATCCACCAGCCTAACTGAACACACACAGCAGGGCCATGCTCACCAGCCTGTACCACCCTGCTATCTGAACACACACAGCAGGGCCATGCTCACCAGCCTGTACCACCCTGCTATCTGAACACACACAGCAGGGCCATGCTCACCAGCCTGTACCACCCTGCTATCTGAACACACACAGCAGGGCCATGCTCACCAGCCTGTACCACCCTGCTATCTGAACACACACAGCAGGGCCATGCTCACCAGCCTGTACCACCCTGCTAACTGAAAAGAAAAGAAAACATCATTGATGCTGAAAAGCGTCTAATAGAGTAATTAACTCAGGGGGGTTCGTTTTTAAAAAAAAATTGTTAGTTCTGTAACATTATCAGTGTTACCAGATTTTTACAAAAAAAAGTGATACAAACTTATTACAATGCTTCACGAATATGAATATTTATAAGCACTTTGGGTGGGAAAGAGAAGGCATTCTTCTATCTTTAGACAACACTCTGGTAGCATAAGAGACAGTTGAACAATATTCCAACGTCATTATTACCGAGGAGCATGCCACAGCAATGACATTATCACTATTATAATGGAACTTTTGAAAGTTATTTATTTACAGTATTTACCAGTTTGTCAGAAATTACCCTTGCAGTCCACTGAAGGAGGTTTTGAGAGCAGGGCTCGCGCGTCCCTGAGAGGTGTTTCATCAGTGAGCGTGGTTCAGATCAGGTGTCATTAATAAGTGATCGTGTCATCTTCTCAACCAAGCTTTATTTGTTGTTCCTTTACTGAGTAACAACAGAACAGCTGACCTCCATAGAAAACAACGGGAGAGTAGTGTCCTGCTGCTGTATAAATAAAAAAGAAAACACAAAACATAGTGCTGTTATCCATGTCCAGTCCTAACTGCATTTACATCCCTGCTGCGTTTTCTTGTGTGATAGGTCAGGTCCAGAGCAGGAAGTGCATTGAAGATGTGATCCGATTTGCTGCAGAGGAGAAGCTCTTCCTGATGGCGGACGAGGTCAGTTGATACCCACATACCAGGATCCCCCCCACACACACACACACCAGCAGAGGCTATCGTGCCATCATAGAAATGAGCTAGGAAGACAGGTTGAACAGACTGATTCTATTTAGCTTGAAACAAAGATGAATTAGTTGGGACGATTTTGAAGTAACCTGTATTAATGATCATCAGAGAAGAGGCAGACTGTCCTCTGTGTGTGTGTACAACACAAGATCCGAGAGAGATTGAGAGGTGGTTTGGGAGAGAAGGAAGAGAGGAGGTAGAGAAAGGGGAGAGGGAGGAGAGAGGGGTAGGGGAGACAGGGGAGAGAGAGAGGAGTTGGTATACACTTGGAAGAATAGTGCAGGTGTTGAATTAGTTATAATAAATTAAGCAATTGGACTCAGCAGTGCTTCACCTCTTCAGGCTAGGTTTGCTTCATGTACTCTTTGTGCTGTGCGTCTTTGTGTGTGTTTCTGTAAGCAGTCCCGTCTCTCTCGCAGGTCTACCAGGATAACATCTACGCGCAGGGCTGCCAGTTCCACTCCTTCAAGAAGGTTCTGTACGAGATGGGGCCTGAGTACTGCAACACTGTGGAGCTCGCCTCCTTCCACTCCACATCCAAGTGCTACATGGGAGAGTGAGTGTCTGTCAGCCCTGCACAGCCCAGGTTTCCGTTCAAACACAGTGCAGCAAACAGCTGACGGCTCACATTACATTGAGCTGGTGTCCAGCAGTCAGTTCATTTAGGCAGTGCTGTTGTCATCCCTTGCTGGAGATGATGTGGTAAAATGGAGGTGGACTTATGTCACTTTTTTTTATTTTTATTTAGTAATTGCCAATTATTTTATTATTTTCTCCCAATTTGTCATATCCAATTATTTTTTGGCTCAGCTCACTGCTACCACCACCACGCTGATTCGGGAGTGGTGAAGACGAACACACGCTGTCCTCCGAAACGTGTGCCGGCAGCCGACCGCTTTTTTTCACACTGCAGACTCACCGTGCAGCCACCTCAGAGCTACAGCGTCAGAGGACAACGCAGCTCTGGGCAGCTTGCAGGCAAGCCTGCAGGCGCCCATCCAGACTACAGGGGTCGCTGGTGCGTGGTGAGCCGAGGACACCCTGGCCGACCTAAGCAGCCCCCCCCGGGCGGCACTCGGCCAGTTGTGCGCCACCCCCTGGGGAGCTCACGTCTACAGTCGGCAATAGAATAGCCTGGACTCGAAACCAGCTTATCCAATTTTGATAAAACTTGGTATTATCGTTCTTTAGCATACATTCCTGAGAGTATTTGAGATAGACAAGGGTGTCTGTCTGCGCAGGGAAATTGCAAAATGATCAAGTAAATGAACTGTGGGATGCTTTTCTAAAGACTGGATCAGTGCAGGGCAAAAACTGCAAACTGCAGAGCAGTTTGGCAGATAAGAACATAAGAACATAAGAAAGTTTACAAACGAGAGGAGGCCATTCAGCCCATCTTGCTCGTTTGGTTGTTAGTAGCTTATTGATCCCAGAATCTCATCAAGCAGCTTCTTGAAGGATCCCAGGGTGTCAGCTTCAACAACATTACTGGGGAGTTGGTTCCAGACCCTCACAATTCTCTGTGTAAAAAAGTGCCTCCTATTTTCTGTTCTGAATGCCCCTTTATCTAATCTCCATTTATGACCCCTGGTCCTTTTTTCTTTTTTCAAGTCAAAGAAGTCCCCCGGGTTGACATTGTCTATACCTTTTAGGATTTTGAATGTTTGAATCAGATCGCCGCGTAGTCTTCTTTGTTCAAGACTGAATAGATTCAATTCTTTTAGCCTGTCTGCATACGACATGCCTTTTAAACCCGGGATAATTCTGGTTGCTCTTCTTTGCACTCTTTCTAGAGCAGCAATATCCTTTTTGTAACGAGGTGACCAGAACTGAACACAATATTCTAGGTGAGGTGTTACTAATGCATTGTAGAGTTTTAACATTACTTCCCTTGATTTAAATTTAACACTTCTCACAATATATCCAAGCATCTTGTTAGCCTTTTTTATAGCTTCCCCACATTGTGTGTGATGCAGCTCCGGAAAGGTTGAGTGCTGAGTGCAGGGGTGTTGGTTCCTGTTTCAAGATCACTTCAGGATTAAACACATTTAAACATTTAAACTGTAACGTATTTATGAGCATTTGTAACCAATCACAAAAGCCATCAAAAGAAGCACTCCATCATGTTTTTAATGAACTACTGCAACATGGGCAGCAGTGTGGAGTAGTGGTTAGGGCTCTGGACTCTTGACTGGAGGGTCATGGGTTCAATCCTCGGTGGGGACACTGCTGCTGTACCCTTGAGCAAGGTACTTTACCTAGATTGCTCCAGTTAAAACCCAACTGTATAAATGGGTAATTGTATGTAAAAATAATGTGATATCTTGTAAGTCGCCCTGGATAAGGGCGTCTGCTAAGAAATAAATTATTATTTATTTGTGTGACTATGTGTGCAGCATTTAATTGCAGACTGAAGAAATGTTGAATATGAAATACTGGCTTACACTGTACATTTACTCCTGTGTAAATGCCAGGACTAACACATTCTTTTTTTTTGATAATTTTATAAACTGGAAAATATTTAGACAAAATTCACTTGGCTTGTCTAACATTTAAATCCTACTCTAATGGGACCTTTACTTGAATGTGTCCTGTGAGCCAGTGTGAATGCATTCGATGTCTCTGAGTGTGTCTGATCCCCCGTCTCCCATGTCTCTGAGTGTGTCTGATCCCCCGTCTCCCATGTCTCTGAGTGTGTCTGATCCCCCGTCTCCCATGTCTCTGAGTGTGTCTGATCCCCCGTCTCCCATGTCTCTGAGTGTGTCTGATCCCCTGTCTCCCATGTCTCTGAGTGTGTCTGATCCCCCGTCTCCCATGTCTCTGAGTGTGTCTGACCCTTGGTCTTTCCCCCCACAGGTGTGGGTTCCGGGGCGGGTACATGGAGGTGATCAATCTCGACCCCCAGGTCAAGCTGCAGCTCACAAAGCTGGTGTCGGTGCGGCTGTGTCCCCCTGTCCCGGGACAGGTCCTGTTGGACGTCATCACCAACCCCCCCAGAGAGGGGGAGCCCTCTTACAAGCAGTTTATCAAGGTGAGACCCCGAGACAGTGGAAGACCAGCTTAATCACAGTACTAAGAACAACACAGAAACCAGGACCAGAGGACACAGGGAAAAGGGAGACAGAGACTTAGAACAGAGGCCAGGAGACCAAGTTAACCCTGACCAATACTGTAAGCACAGCTCAGAAACCAGGACCAGAGGACACAGTTGGAAATTAAGCTGAGACTTAGGACAGAGGGAAGGAGACACGTCTTTACACAGATTGCAGTGAGGGTATGGAATGGGTTACCTAGCCATGTTGTTGATACTGAATCATTGGGATCCTTCAAGCAATACAACCAGAGCTGAAGAACTGTATATATATTATTTACTGAATAAAATAATATACTTGCATATGATGTATCTAAATGGTAGTGTGTGTTGTAACATCACTGTTCCCTTTTAGCTTCCTATGGTATATTGGTAAATGCACAGTATAACTGCAAAATGACAGTACAGATTTCCTGTGGTAAACTTAGGGTTAGCGTTGAAGTCAGTGAATGTTTATGGCTTGTGAATATTTGTGATACTGCAGTAACCAGTCTCCCCTCCCCCTTTCCCCAGGAGAAGACTGCAGTTCTGAATAACCTGGCAGAGAAGGCCCAGCTCACGGAGGAGATATTCAATACCGTTCCAGGGATCAAGTGCAACCCAGTGCAGGGTGCCATGTACTCCTTCCCCAGGATTGAGATCCCTGACAAGGCCGTGAAGGAGGCCCAGGTAGAGCAGCTCTTCTCCTAACACCTCGACACTGTGGACAGCAGTCAGGGACAGGGAGCATTGACTAACAATGTCAAGGATGGAAACAGGACTCCCATTGCATAGCAGATTGATTCATTCCTGGTTTTACTAGGAGTTTAAAAAGCCATACACACTGTGGCTCATCAGGCTTGTCTTATTTCCATCCCTGAATGTTAAAGGATTTAGGCAAAGGTTTTTGTGAAAAATGGGTTAAACATTGGACTTCTGAGTAGTGTGGATCATTAAGAAAAATCACAATGTGCGACCAAGTTTTGGCTCTGCAGTCCTGAACCATTAGGAAATAAGGTTGGCTAAAGGACATTTACCTTTTTGTTCCTTAACCACTCCATTGTAGCTTTGGCTGTGTGCTTTGGGTTGTTGTCATGCTGAAAGGTGAACTTCCGTCCCAGTTTCAGCTTTCTGGCAGAGGGCAGCAGGTTTTCCTCAAGGACTTATCTGTACTTTGCTCCATTCATTTTCCCGTCTATCCTGACAAGTTCCCCAGTCCCTGCCGATGAGAAACATCCCCATAACATGATGCTGCCACCACCATGCTTCACAGTAGGGATGGTGTTCTTTAGGTGATGTGCTGTGTTGGGTTTGCGCCAAACATAACGCTTTGCATTTAGGCCAAAAAGTTCAATTTTAGTTTCGTCAGACCACAAAACTTTTTGCCACATGGCTACAGAATCTCCTGAGTGTTTTTTTGCATACTTCAAACGGGATTCAAGGTGGGCTTTCTTGAGTAATGGCTTCCTTTTTGCCACCTTACCATACAGGCCAGATTTGTGGAGTGCTTGGGATATTGTTGTCACATGCACACTTTGACCAGTCTTGGCCATAAAAGCCTGTAGCTCTTGCAAAGTTACCATTGGCCTCTTGGTAGCCTCTCTGATCAGTCTCCTTCTTGCTCGGTCATACAGTTTGGAGGGACGGCCTGATCTAGGTAGGGTCTTGGTGCTGCCATACACCTTCCACTTCTTAATAATCGTCTTGACCATGCTCCAAGGGATATTCAAGGCCTTTGATATTCTTTTATACCCATCCCTTGATCTGTGCCTTTCAACAACTTTGTCCCGGAGTTCTTTTGAAAGCGCCTTGGTGCTCATGGTTGAGTCTTTGCTTTGAAATGCACTACCCAGCAGAGGGAACCTACAGGAACTGCTGAATTTATCCTGAAATCATGTGAATCACTACAATTTAACACAGGTGGAGGCCACTTAACTTGGTGTGATTTTGAAGGCGATTTGGTTATACCTGAGCTAATTTAGGATTGCTGTTACAAGGGGGGTGGACACTTACCCAACCAAGCTATTTCAGTTTTTATTTTTAATTTAATTTAAATTTAATTCTAGAATATTTTTTTCACTTGGAAGTTGTGGGTTAGGATGTGTAGATAAATGGGGAAAAAAAAAAATATATATATATTTTAATGCATTTTAATTCCAGGCTATAACGCAACAAAAAGTGAACATTTTGAAAGGGGGTATAGACTTTCTCTAGGCACTGTGTGTAAATAAATGTGTGTATGTGTGTGTGTGTATATATATATATAAAATATATATATACACACTACCGGTCAAAAGTTTTAGAACACCTCCATTTTTCCAGTTTTTATTGAAATTTACGCAGTTTAATGTCTCAATGTACTCTGAAATTAAAGCATAGAACAAATAAACAATTGGAGATAAAAAAGAAATCATGGAATCGTTTTGTTTAACAAAATTGAATCTAAATTTTTGACTCATCAAAGTAGCCACCTTTTGCAGATATAACAGCCGAACACACTCGTGGCATTCTTTCTACAATGGAAATCAAATATTGTTCGGAAAGTTCTTCCCAACACTGTTGCAGAAGTTCCCACAAATGTGTTGCACTTGTAGGTTGCTTTGCTTTCACCCTTCTGTCCAGTTCATCCCAAACCAGCTCGATGGGGTTTAAGTCTGGAGACTGTGCTGGCCAATCCATGATTTGAAGCCTACCGTCTTGTTCTTTTCTTCTAAGGTAGTTCTGACATAGCCTGGAGGTATATTTTGGATCATTATCTTGCTGTAGGATGAACCCCTGACCAACTAGACGTATACCAGAGGGTATTGCATGGCGCTGCAAAATGCTGTGGTAGCAGTTTTGGTTCAGGGTGCCACTCACTCTGTGCAAGTCGCCGACTCTGGATCCAGCAAAAGAGCCCCAGACCATCACGCTTCCTCCTCCATGTTTGACAGTTGGTGTCACACACCGAGGAACCATCCTTTCGCCTACTTGACGGCGTACAAAAACCCTGCATGATGAACCGAAGATTTCAAATTTTGATTCATCGGTCCATAAGACCTTCTTCCAGTCTTCAGTAGTCCACTGGCGGTGCTTCATGGCCCAGGCAAGCCTCTTTTTCTTATTTTGCCATCTTAGCAATGGCTTTCTTACTGCCACTCGACCTGTCAAACCTGCAGCTCGAAGTCTTCTCTTCACAGTTGAAACTGAGACTTGCTTACTTCGACCAGTGTTAAGCTGTGCTTGAAGCTGTTGTCCTGTGAGCCGCCTATCACGCAAGCTGTTGACTCTCAGAAACTTGTCTTCTGATTCTGTTGTGGCTTTGGGTCTGCCAGACCTCTTCCTGTCAGAGTTTCCTCCAGTTTCCAAGTGCCTTTTGATGGTGTAGGAAACTGTACTCACTGACACCTTGGCTTTCTTTGCAATTTCTCTAAAGGAAAGACCTACACTTTTAAGGGTTATAATGGTCTATCTTTCTTCCTTTGTTAATTGCCTTTCTCTCGCCATTATGAGAGCAATATACTACTTCCTGCAGTACAATACTGTCCAAATAATGCTTAAGAGGGTGTAGTAACACAGTCTGTTCCAACACTGCTTTTATACAGACAGAGGGTTTGTAAGTAATCAACAAAAGTTGGGACACCTGTAGGAATTGTTAGCATCAACTTTCAAGGCTTAATTTACTTCCATTGCTGCGGAACAGCTGTAAGTTGTTAACCCATTACTTGTTCCCTGAAAAAGGCCTTTTTGTATAACTCTGAAATGTACATTATTTTTCAGTTTTTGGTAACCTAAACTTTTTTTTTTTAACCTCTGGCAGTTTACCGCTTACCTTTGTACCATTTCAGGTTATTCACTGGACTTGAACTGCTTAAATTTCAATAAAAACTGGAAAAATGGGGGTGTTCTAAAACTTTTGACCGGTAGTGTGTGTGTGTATGTGTGTGTGTATATATATATATATATATATATATATATATATATATATATATATATATATAATGGTTTATAGTACAACATGGTTTTACTATGAGTTTAATAAGACATACCTGAGCTTGTTACCTATACACTGTGGTTCATGAGTTGGTTCCATCCCTGTCTGTACTAACCCTCCCCTGCGGTGTCTCTGCTCCCTAGGCAAAGGGTCAGTCTCCAGACATGTTCTACTGCATGAAGCTTCTGGAGGAGATGGGGATCTGTGTCGTACCGGGCAGTGGCTTTGGACAGCGAGAGGGGACGCACCACTTTAGGTACCCGCTTGGGGGTGGGGGGAGGGGACTTTACGAACCAGCCATCAGTGTTGCTAGTGGCTGATTGTTCTCAGAACTTTGTCAAGTTGGGTCTTAAAGGATCCCAGTAACAGTGCAAGTATTAAGAACATAAGAACAGAAGCAGAAGAAAATGTGCTTCAGAGAGGAGGCCGTTTGGTCCATCGGTGCTCATCCAGTTCCTCCCTTGTAAAGGTTTCTACAGTAAAAGCAGAGCAAATAAAGCACAGTGAAAGCATGGTAAAGAATAGGTAAGCATTGTACAGCACAGAGAGGTATGGTTAAATGCATAGTATAACCATGTGGAAAAGCATGGGGAAACTGCTAATTTACATTGGTAAACATTTCTAAGGGTGTGGCTAACTAACCCTGCTCTCCTCCTCTCACGATCCCAGGATGACTATTCTCCCCCCGACAGAGAAGCTCAGGATCCTTCTGAACAAACTGAAGGAGTTCCACGAGAGGTTCACCCGGGAGTATTCCTAAACAGACCCCGATAACCACGCACAGCAATCCCACCCGGAGTATCTGAGCGGAAACGACTCCCAGAGAGACCCCGAGAAAGAATCCAGACGTCTTCTGTTACAGGAATAAAAAATCCAATGCACAAAAGCCAGCAGAATCTGGACTACAGCCTCCCGGGGCAGTGTGGTCTGTGGACTGGAGAGGGGGATTCTGGGTGCAGATCCCACACCAGCCATCATCAGAGTCAGATGTATTCCAGGGTGTTAATGCTTTTAGTGGTCGTTTAAAATTTTACATTTATATTGTGCATTTTGCAATAGTAAACAGAACTATATCTGTAGAAAACAAAAATATATCAAGAAATCCGGGAAAGTAAAGTTTATTTAGAGGGAAACGCAGATTGTCTTGAAACCTGTGTAGTTTTCTAACAGTTATAAACACTGCTGCTAGGGCGTTGACTTTTAAAAAGTGTAAAAAAGATTATCGTATTAAAGAGAATATCTTCATCAGTTTATCATTTTGAAAGCAGTAAAAACAAAAACTTCAAAGTTTTTTCAAAGAAATTTAAAAGTAAAAACAACATGGGATTTACTGTGTTTTTACTGAATATTCTTTCAAAAATCAAACACTCTTTGATTTTGAATTAGCTGGAATTTAATTTGCACATATTACAGTTAAAAAAATAAAATAATGACCTGTGTATCTTAGTACCTCAGTGCCTGGAAGTGACCCTGTGTTGTAGTTCCTTCCTTACTTATTAATATAGTTCCTGACTACAGAACCCATCTGTGTAGGTGCCTTGTCATGAAGTGACTGTGTTGTATTACCTCAGGATGTTATTAGACTATGCTCTGTTGTAGACCACTGTGCCTTAGCCCCACAGCTTCAAAGTGTTTTATAGGGTGAAAGGGAAGCAGAGAGGTATGGTAAAGCGTATTTAAAAACAAGGCAAACTACGGTAAAGAATGGGAAAAGTAACTGCAAAATGATGTGCAAATGAAACTTTTATAAAGGATGAAAAGCCAAGACTGTGAAGATGCTGGTGTGTTGTCTTTTTTTGCCTGACCAGGCCACGCTGCACAATATGGTTCCCACAAGATGTGATCGGATTGCAGAGCATTACCTCTGCTCTCTGCTTGCGGTGCTCAAACACTAAAGTGCCTTATGGTGTAACCAGGCTCGGAGCTGCTATAGTAACATGGGCTCTGTATTCACCATGTTTGCTCTCAGTGTCAGCGGTGCACAAACTGGGGTCCCCGAGAAATTCTGGAAGCTTCTCTTTTGTACAATGTCTTGTGTTTCTTAAAGTAGAGTCAAATGTTCTTTCAGTGTTGTGGGGAGAGACAGGCCTTGTGATACCTGCAGATAATGTCCACATTACCCATTTACTTTCACTGCGGTTCATCCCTATTCAAAATTGGTTTTAAGAAGCCCCACCCAAACAGAAAAGTTTGAGAACCTCTGCTCTACTGAGAGAGATGCTCTGCCAGTCTTGGACAAGCTAAACCCCTGTCTTTCATCACATCTCATAGGATATCAATGCCAGGTAGCTGGCTACTACTGGTACAGTACAGCCTGCAGCTGTAGCATTCAGGTCTTCTTAAATGCATAATTTACTGTAAATGTAGGTGCAATCTGAAGTGAAATGAATCACATTTTAGAATCACTGTTTTGCTTTAAAGGGGGAGAGAAGCTGTGTTCTGTTAGTTAGACCTCATTGCTCTGTGCTCCCTCGACACGCATCTTGTGTGGGATTTCTATAGACACTTGTAAGAGCTCGACAAGTCAGCCCATTCAATTGAATGACAGTGGAATGGCATTATGGAGCAAATGAGAGCCATGACCATGCCACATTGTAACTGGTCCCATGGTATAAAGTTATGCATTATTTTAAAAGAGGACAAAATACATAGTTAATGCCATTATCTATATGTTTAGAACTTGTGCAGTGCCTTTGATCCTGTGCAGTGCGATTGAACTTGAACTCCGAGTGTCCTGGGAACCAGCAGAGAGGGCAGAGCTGTCTCAGTGAAAGGGAAACACTTGTTTTGTGTTGGGGGATAAACAAGATCCTTTCAAACTAATTTCAGTGCTGCCAGGAGCTCAAAGGCTTCCCTGTTCAAACTTGCAGGTTTCACATTCCCTTTCTGAGCAAACACAATGACATGACGCAGTGCAAAGGTAGCAGGATCCACTGCCATTTCTTAATTGCATTGTTCCTGTTCAAGACTGAATAAGATGTATTTTCTTCTATTAAAGATTACCTAACAACTCTTTGCTCTTGTTTTTTCTGAATAATGGGTGATATGATTTGTGTTCTTTCTTTTTTTTAATGGTCATGAGAAATATACCATTTTCTGTGGACCTGCATTTTGTTGCATGTCTCAGTATTATTCTAGGAGGCAATGTATACATTGACTTGAATCACAGTTCTTCCAGCTGTCATTCAAGTCAATGGGATTAATAGAACAAATACACAACTAGCTGCTCGGGGACCGCATTGCTGGTGTATCAGGCTCAATTTAATATTTAAATTGTATTTTAGCTGGAAAACAAAAGTAACATTATTTTTGACCATATTACCTCCTAAAGAACGTAGAGTTACACACCTATTTTGTGCAGTGTAAAGTGTTTTTATTTTAATTCAGATCTCATTTATATATTAGTTTCCTTTGCATGGGTATCTAGATATCATGTAATTTCTGTTATATGTACGAATAGAAACATGGTCATTTTTGCCACTGAACACATTTCAAGTCGTGTTTATTTGAATATTGTCCCAGCTCTACAATTCTAGTAAGAACTGTACTGGCGAACCCCAATACTCAAGTACCCCAGACAGGCATACATACGGCCCACCAGTGCTTGTTCAGTTCCAAGCACTTTATATTTTTTCAGAAGTAACAAACACACCTACCTAGAGGACTGAGAGGTCATTCTGACCCTTTGTAGTATTCTTGTTTTTGAATGGTATTTGAAAATGACATTTGCCTTTGAATGCAGTGTTTTATTTTTATTTTTTTACAGTGGCGATGGCTGCTGGAAGAAGCAATACAAACTGAAAAACATCCAAGATTGGGATGGTGACATTTCCTCTAGTGATTCTGACTCTAGCAATGGGAATAAGACAATTAACACATGCATTCAATGCAAGAAAACTGGCTGTCTGGTTCATTATTATTATTATTATTATTATTATTATTATTATTATTATTATTTATTTCTTAGCAGACGCCCTTAGCCAGGGCGACTTACAATCGTAAGCAAATACATTAAGTGTTACAATACAAGTAATACAATAAGAGCAAGAAATACAATAACTTTTGTTCAAGCAAAGTACAAGTGTGACAAACCACAATTCAATAATACAGCAGATAATAGTGATAGTTACATCAGGATATGATTAAATACAAAATACTACAGGTTAAACACTTGGCAGATTACAGTATTCTGAAGTACAGGATTAAATGCAGTAAAATAGGGGGCAGATAAGAGCAAAATAAAGCACATTTAAATGAAGGGTGATAGTGTCCCAGGATACCGTTTCAAAAGAGTTGAAACGGTTCATATGCAAAAAGTGCAACTCTTTAATGACGAGCCATACTGTCTGTTCAGTGATAAATCATTCTTGGGTTTCTTACTGTATTGTTTTGACTTCATATTTTTGTTATATTCCCAATGATAGTTATAATTTAATGTAAAAGACTAAAATAGACAACGATTTGGTAAAAATTTACTTTTTTTTCCTACAGCCTTTTTTGGTCTTAAAATAATTCATTTTCAGAGGAGGCTATGTCAGTGGTAGAACATTATACTATCAGAAATTATCCTGGTGTTTTAATCACACCACTGGCAACGATAACATAGAAAAACACAGTAAGGGTCAAACTGACCCCTCGTCCTTCTAGCTAGGCAGATTCTGTGGTTGTGCTAGAGTTAATGACAGCAGCCACAGACGTCAAAGACCAAAGCAACAGAAGACCAGGTCAGTCATCTCTCCAGGCAATACTCACTGCAGAGGATATCAAAGCTTTTATAAACCCAAACAAAACATTATTTTGATATAAAGAAAAGGCTTGTACTGTAATGTTTTGTACTGAAACTTTCAGCTGCTTAAAATGTTACAATAGTCTAAATGGCTGTAGATGTTTCATTCATACCTGTAAAACACTCAGTTGTGCTGAATTTAGAATTAAATAAAATGTAATAACATTATTTTTGAGTAGAAGACTTTTTCAATGAAAGACTTGTAACATTTATAATTGTCTTCATGAAGTTTCTTTCAGTATTTCTGTCTTTAAAGGGACTCTACTCTGAACCAGATTGGTTAATGGAAAGTAAAGTTAATGGAATGCATTCTGACAGCGTAGCAGAGTTTGCAGAGACAGATTGGAATCACATAGAATATCTAAGATTATAACCTCAGATCTAAAATGTATCCTATACCTATCAAAAAAAAAAATATATATATATATATATATACATATATATATATATATTGTGAGACAGCAGGGAGGGGGTTAAAACCTCTCTGCAGTAAAAACATGTGCGGAATGCTCATTTGTAATGTTAATTGTTTTTCTGTTAATTGTTTTATTGTTAATTATCACCTGCACCTGGCTATGATTGTAAATTAGAGCCAGGTGCAAGGTTTATAAGGAGAGCAGTCAGTCTGCTCTGGGCTGCTGAGTAGGAGGCAGGAAGAGGTACTCTGCTTCCCAGCAGTCGTAAGGTAAAGTGTGTTGTATTAAACCTGTGTGGTGTTGTTTAGTGGGGAAACAGCCTAGCTGTCCCACTGGTAGTCAGGGTGTTCCTGTGTGTTAGTTAGTGCTCGTACAGAGCTAGGTGTTTGTTTTGTATTTTTGTTTATTTTGGTGTTTATTAAAAATAGCGCACCAGAGCTTAAAAATCAATTTCTTGTTTACTGGGTCAATTTTTAAAGGGGCAACGAACCCGAGTGGGTGAGTGTTGTCACAAAATATATATATATATATATATTCGACATAGTGACTGCACCGTCATAAAATGTTTTAAAAAGCTGGTAACAAAATCCCAGCTGTGATAATGAAAGCGATCTGGAATGAAGCGGATGCTGGTTTACTGGTCTGGCAGAGCAGCAGAAAAATGAAATCGCTTACAGATTATTACTTTGTTTTATATACACAAAGCGTGTTTTAATTTCTAAAGTAACTAATTTGGTCTCTTTGTTAAGCTCGCCTGCTGCTCTCCACTGGGAGAGAGGAGAAACAGCACAGCAGCTTATTAAATACCACACTGTGACAAACTGTACGCAGGGTGCAATCTTCACTGTTGAAAATAATACATCCACGAGACTCTTGCAAGTAAAATAAAAGTCTCCTTTTATTTGGAAGTGCTGATCAGCAAGCAAATGACAATCTCAACTCCGCAAATATGACAAAGTCGGAGGTATACGAAATACTTTCTCAATACAACTCAGCAAATATGACAGAGAGAATACAGATCAGGAAAACAACTCTGCAATGTGACAGAGTGTTGGACCGCTCACTAGCTCTCTTTCTCATTGAGTATCCACAACAGGACACCAGGTGGAGATACGTAAATTAGTTGAATATAAAATATGAACTCTCAAAGGGTAGGCTATGCATTAGACAGAGATTCATTACAATACTTAAAAGTAGATAACTTCAAATGTAATTTTTTCTTTTTTTCTCTTTTTTTCTCCATTTATGGTGTTTGTTCAATCATTCTGAGTGGCTCTGGGTTGTGTTTTGCCAATACTGAGTTGTTAAATTTTTTCTCTAAATCTGCCTTTACGTAGCTTGAGTGTGTCTGGAGAATCTTAAATGCCGGGACTGAGCAGCCTTCCTCAAATCTATATAGACAGAGAGGGACGGTGGGGCTAGCAGTTGAAAGGGCACACTGTCACATGATTTATATGAATGAGGAAGGCTGTTAGTCCTGCCACTTAAGAACTCCAGTCCAGCTGGTTGCTGCTGATATGTTCCAGTGGGGACGTGACATATATTTAAGAATAGTTGGCAATAATCTGTTCGCTATTCATATAACTAGATGTTTTCAGAATTCTAGTAGCTGCTGTCACAATGTGGATCAGGTGATTTATTATTTTGTATTCAACTAAGAAAAAACAATTTCAGGCTACTCACACCCTTAGAAAAGTTGACCTCTTTCAGTGTTTGTGTCCCATTATTTAAACTCTTTACAGAGTGAACGCCCTACCTGCAGCCCCACTGAGAGCCAGGGCAATGCAAACCACAACAGAGACCGCTGCTAATAGCATAGAATATGGCACCATGGTCCTAAAATGGATTAGCATCCATGCATATTGGTTCATATAATCACAATACCCATGGCAAGTTAAAATATGAAAGTGTTCCCACTGTGGTACCATTCTACCAATGGATGCCTCATCCCATTGTCAAGGTGGGCCTTCAACGTGGCTCGATTACCCATTCCAAACCCTCAGCACTCTCTGTGTGGTGTGTCTCCTAGCCTCTGTCTTAAGTCTCCCTTTAATGTTCAACTGTGTACGCTGGTCCTGGTTTTTGTGATGCTCTTAAAGTATTTGCTTTAAATGTAAGTTTTGAAGCTGCCCCCCCCCCCAAGCAAGTTTTCTTCCAGGACAACCTTGTACTTGGCTTGATTCATGCCAAAGCTGCCCGATTCCAGCCTTGCTGAAGCACCCCCAGATCATCACCGATCCTCCACCACATTTCACAGTGGGTGCGAGACACTGTGGCTTGAAGGCCTCTCCAGGTCTCCGTCTAACCATTAGATGACCAGGTGTTGGGCAAAGCTGAAAATTGGACTCATCTGGGGGTGCTTCAGCAAGGCTGGAATCGGGCAGATTTGTCTTTGTGAAGGACGCATGAATCAAGCCAAGTACAAGGTTGTCCTGGAAGAAAACTTGCTTCCTTCTGCTCTGACAATGTTCCCCAACTCTGAGGATTGGTTTTTCCAGCAGGACAATGCTCCATGCCACACAGCCAGGTCAATCAAGGTGTGGATGGAGGACCACCAGACCAAGACCCTGTCATGGCCAGCCCAATCTCCAGACCTGAACCCCATTGAAAACCTCTGGAATGTGATCAAGAGGAAGATGGATGGTCACAAGCCATCAAACAAAGCCGAGCTGCTTGAATTTTTGCGCCAGGAGTGGCATAAAGTCACCCAACATCAATGTGAAAGACTGGTGGAGAGCATGCCAAGACGCATGAAAGCTGTGCTTGAAAATCAGGGTTATTCCACCAAATATTAATTTGTGAACTCTTCCTAAGTTAAAACATTAGTATTGTGTTGTTTAAAAATAAATATGAACTTATTTTCTTTGCATTATTCGAGGTCTGACAACACTTCATCTTTTTTGTTATTTTGACCAGTTGTCATTTTCTGCAAATAAATGCTCTAAATGACAATATTTTTATTTGGAATTTGGGAGAAATGTTGTCAGTAGTTTATAGAATAAAACAAAAATGTTCATTTTACCCAAACACATACCTATAAATAGTAAAACCAGAGAAACTGATAATTTTGCAGTGGTCTCTTAATTTTTTCCAGAGCTGTATATATATACAGGTAGTGGACAAAAAAATGGATAAATGACGAGTAAATGAGGGACACCAAGTATATTGAAAGCAAGGGCTTCCACACAGGTGTGGCTCATGCGTTAATTAAGCAAATAACATCCCAGCATGCTTAGGGTCATGTATAAAAATGCTGGACAGGCCTGGTTGCCTATAATTATGGCTTGCATGGCTGGAAGAGGAGACCTCAGTGACTTTGAAAGCGGGGTGATTGTTGGGGCGCGTTTGGCAGGAGTTTCAGTGACAAAGACAGCTCAACTTGCTGATGTTTCACAAGCAATGGTGTCTAAGGTGATGTTGGCATGGAACTCCGAGGGAAAGACATCATCAGCAAAGGGCAACAGTGGGCGGAAGAACATATTCCAGGATCGTGATATCCGTGCATTAATTCGAAGTGCAAGGCAAAACAGGCGAGCAACTGCAGATTAACTGACTGCAAATTTCAACCTGGGGCGCAAGCAGCCAGTTTAATCAAAAACGGTCCACTGAGAACTCCACAGAGCGGGATACCATAGTGGCTCGACGCCCTATTAAGTGACTTATATATATATATATATATATATATATATATATATATATATATATATATATATATATATATATATATATATATATATATATATATATATATGTACCTGTATATAGTTGTAGTCAAAAGTTGACATACCCCATGGAAATTTATAATTTCGCAAAAATTCTCAAAAACATATAATTATAGGAAAATTCTTGACCATTCTTCAATGCAAAATTGTTCCAGTTCATTCAAATTCTGAGGACTTCTCTTATGCACAGCCTTCTTCAACTCATACCAAAGATTCTCAATCTGCTTTAGATTGGGACTTTGACTAGACTATTCCAGAACCTTGATTTTATTATTCTTTAACCATTCTGAAGTAGGTTTTGATGTGTGCTTTGGATCGTTGTTGTGTTGGAACATCCAGTTGCACTTTAAACCAATTTTTGTAGTGGAGGGTTTCAGATGATTGGCCAATATCTTTTGGTATGCTATGCAATCCATTTTTCCATGTATTGGAACTAAATTCCCTGTGCTATTAGAGGAAAGACAGCTCCATAGAAGGATATTACCACCTTCATGCTTGACAGTATGCATGGTGTTCTTTTCTTTGTACGCCTCACCTGACCTTCTCCAAACATAACGACTATTAGTGCGACCAAATAGCTCGATTTTTGTTTCATCCACAAAACCTTTGACATCTTTGACCAGAACACATACCCATCATTCAAATGCCATTTTGCAAACTTTAAGCGATTGTCCTTGTGACGTTTACCTAAGAGTGGCTTTTTTCTTGGCCCGTGACCATTGAGGCCTTCACCATGCAATACTCGACCTATGGTTGAAATGGAAACCCCACTCACACTTGCAGCCAATTCACTTTGAATATCTTTGGCAGTCAATCTCGGATTGTTATTAACCTTCCTCACAATTCTTCTACTTGTTCTTGGTGAAAGAACCTTCTTTCTTGATCAACAGCATCCCCCGGGTAACTGTTTTTATATGCAGTGTGTTCCTTATGTTATAGCTGTGTCAACACTCTCTGATCTATTGTCTTGAGGAAAGTACCATTATTTACTGTATCATATCTTGTTACCAAGTTATATGGACAAACAAAAAGTTTAAAAGAGAAAGTAATGTAATGTATGCTACATTATATAAGGTAATCATTGCAGAAATCAAAGTCTGCCTAACAATCTATAAAACTTTGCCTCAGACAACTCAGCACTGTCCCATCATCCACTGAAGGCAGAACAACTTCTTAGATTAAAGAACACTCAACACTTCAGGTAAAGCAACTCTTATAGTACGGTATGTGAGTCTCACTGGCTACTAATTCGATTTTAAATTAACTCTTTGTATTCCAATCAATAAAGTTTATATAAACCATGGCATGCAGTTAATAGATATGTATATAAAATCCTGTTCTGCAAACATTTTGTCTAAATTTTTTATTCCTATTTTAAGTATTGGAACCACGGATATTAACCCTATATTAACATAAAGTTTTGAAAAATATAAAAAAACAAAAAACAAAAAACCTCCTCTAAAAAATTGTATGGTTCATATTTTCTTTTAGATTTTTATTTATATAGGATTTAGATATGTACAGCTATGGCCAAAAGTTTTGCATCACCCTATAGATTTAACTAATTTTGCTTCATAAGGTGGAATGAACCCTGTTGAAGATTGTTTTTCAAGGCAAAGGCATGTCTTTAATTAAATAGAATACATGAAGTCTCTGAACAGATCAAAAAGCACTGAGGAATTTTATATATATATTAAACTTGTTGTGGATTCGGCCATTTTACAGGGACAGCAGGTCTCTGGAAATGTGCTTTCATAGCATGCAACCATGTATGACCGTCCTAATACAAAATACTAAATTGAGTCGTTGCAGGTGGGAAAATGTCATGCGAGTGCTCCTGGCAAGAAGCCTGTTGTATACTATTCTGTTGCCCATGTTACTGCTGCAATGTCCATTGTAAGTATGATCCAGAATCACTTGGATCCTTTAAAGACTCAAATTGACAGTTCTTATCAAGCACTGTTTTGGTTGTGTGTTGATAGGGTATATATGTCTGAGTTATTTTTTATTTATTTCCGGTTTTGGTAACCTGAATGGATGTGTTTATTTTTTTCTGGAAAAAAAAAAAAATAGATATGCAAATGACGATTTGGAGTGTAAGTGTGCATTTGATGAAATATTCTGTGTTCCTATAAAGAGTTGCTACTAAGCTCTTATTGTGTTTCTGCAGGAAATGCAGGCCTATTTCACAAATCTTTCAGGGCAGTTTTAAGGAATGTCTTTTAATACTTGCACTTAAACATAGACTATCCCTCTACTAGTTTACCTCTTTAGTCCTGCAATGTATTTCCTACTGCCCCCTGCCCCTCTTACCTAGTTTAAATTGTTCCTCACTATCTTGTCGATGCTCACCTGGAGCGTTGGATCACTAATACCAGGTTCTCTCTGACTCATTCCAGTAGCTTGTCAGTCTGGTCTGTTGTGCTCAAAGCTTTAGCAAAAAACGGTCCATTTTCTTTTTTCTCTACAGCAAGAATAACGGAACAATTTTTCAAGATTAGATTTAAAAGCTGTACAAACAACTGCTTTTTTATTTTTAAAAGACCTCACTATGTAAATATGAATTCATGTCAAATACAATAGCGACTTCTCTTATACATGCACGACATCCTGGAGTTCAATAGGTTTGGCCGGGTGATTTAAGGCACGGATATAATAAAAGTGAATAAGTAAATACTCTTGATAGTGTGTTAATCACCCTTTCTTATAAATCAAGTCACACTGTCCCGAGAGAGGTATCTTTAAGCAGTTCCATGAATTTGTTAAAAAAAGACAAATATGGGGCTTAATATGCTTGCTGCAAACTTACAGAACAAAAGTTATAAAAAATGCCCAGGTGGATTAGCATCTATTGAAGCATTTGTGGAACTTGTATAGGCTACTGGCATACTGGATCCACAATAACAAAAAATATAACAACATTCTACAGGCAAAAGCCTTGCACCGTCCCTGCGGAATCTGGATTTAGGTATTATTATTATTACAAGAACATTATGTAGTGGGAAATGAGGGCAAGTAGGGTAGGCTACTCTAGATTTACTACTAGTATTTTGAAAATATACTAAACATTTAAGAACATAAGAACATAAGAAAGTTTACAAACGAGAGGAGGCCATTTGGCCCATCTTGCTCGTTTGGTTGTTAGTAGCTTATTGATCCCAGAATCTCGTCAAGCAGCTTCTTGAAGGATACCAGGGTGTCAGCTTCAACAACATTACTGGGGAGTTGGTCCCAGACCTTCACAATTCTCTGTGTAAAAAAGTGCCTCCTATTTTCTGTTCTGAATGCCCCTTTATCTAATCTCCATTTATGAACCCTAGTCCTTGTTTCTTTTTTCAGGTCAAAAAAGTCCCCTGGGTCGACATTGTCAATACCTTTTAGAATTTTGAATGCTTGAATCAGATCACTGCGTAGTCTTCTTTGTTCAAGACTGAATAGATTCAATTCTTTTAGCCTGTCTGCATATGACATGCCTTTTAAACCCGGGATAATTCTGGTCGCTCTTCTTTGCACTCTTTCCAGAGCAGCAATATCCTTTTTGTATGAGGTGACCAGAACTGAACACAATATTCTAGATGATATCTTACTAATGCATTGTAAAGTTTTAACATTACTTCCCTTGATTTAAATTCAACACTTTTCACAATATATCCGAGCATCTTGTTGGCCTTTTTTTGTAGCTTCCCCACATTGTCTAGGTGAAGACATTTCTGAGTCAACATAAACTCCAAGGTCTTTTTCATAGATTCCTTTTTCAATTTCAGTATCTCCCATATGATATTTATAATGCACATTTGTATTGCCTGCGTGCAGTACCTTACACTTTTCTCTATTAAATGTTATTTGCCATGTGTCTGCCCAGTTCTGAATGCTGTCTAGATCATTTTGAATGACCTTTGCTGCTTCAACAGTGTTTGCCACTCCTCCTATTTTTGTGTCGTCTGCAAATTTAACAAGTTTGCTTACTATACCAGAATCTAAATCATTAATGTAGATTAGGAATAGCACTATCTGATCTATTGACTTGAGGAAAGTACCATTATTTACTGTATCATATCTTGTTACCAAGTTATATGGACAAACAAAAAGTTTAAAAGAGAAAGTAATGTAATGTATGCTACATTATATAAGGTAATCATTGCAGAAATCAAAGTCTGCCTAACAATCTATAAAACTTTGCCTCAGACAACTCAGCACTGTCCCATCATCCACTGAAGGCAGAACAACTTCTTAGATTAAAGAACACTCAACACTTCAGGTAAAGCAACTCTTATAGTACGATATGGGAGTCTCACTGGCTACTAATTCGATTTTAAATTAACTCTTTGTATTCCAATCAATAAAGTTTATATAAACCATGGCATGCAGTTAATAGATATGTATATAAAATCCTGTTCTGCAAACATTTTGTCTAAATTTGAAAGTATGTTTTTTATTCCTATTTTAAGTATTGGAGCCACGGATATTAATCACAATATCAGTAAAGTGTCAGTAGTACCCATAATTTAAAGTAGATATTAAGGTTTTAAAAAATGTAAAAAAAAAATAAAAAAAAATAACTCCTCTAAAAAATTGCTATGGTTCATATTTTCTTTTAGATTTTTATTTATATAGGATTTAGATATGTACAGCTATGGCCAAAAGTTTTGCATCACCCTATAGATTAACTAATTTTGCTTCATAAGGTGGAATGAACCCTGTTGAAGATTGTTTTTCAAGGCAAAGGCATGTCTTTAATTAAATAGAATACATGAAGTCTCTGAACAGATCAAAAAGCACTGAGGAATTTTATATATATATTAAACTTGTTGTGGATTCGGCCATTTTACAGGGACAGCAGGTCTCTGGAAATGTGCTTTCATAGCATGCAACCATGTATGACCGTCCTAATACAAAATACTAAATTGAGTCGTTGCAGGTGGGAAAATGTCATGCGAGTACTCCTGGCAAGAAGCCTGTTGTATACTATTCTGTTGCCCATGTTACTGCTGCTATGTCCATTGTAAGTATGATCCAGAATCACTTGGATCCTTTAAAGACTCAAATTGACAGTTCTTATCAAGCACTGTTTTGGTTGTGTGTTGATAGGGTATATATGTCTGAGTTATTTTTTATTTATTTCTGGTTTTGGTAACCTGAATGGATGTGTTTATTTATTTCTGAAAAAAAAAAAAATTGATATGCAAATGACGATTTGGAGTGTAAGTGTGCATTTGATGAAATATTCTGTGTTCCTATAAAGAGTTGCTACTAAGCTCTTATTGTGTTTCTGTATCAAAAGTTTACATGTGAATACATTTTAAAAGAAAACTGGTGCTGGAAGAAATCTGTGATGGGAATTGTATTTACTGTTTATTTATTAGTTATTTATTCATCACCTTCCTATAGGTTTAGAAGAGTCTGAACCGCAAAACCGCACAGTGACTGTACAGCCAGTCAGGAGGAGACCAGAGCCAGGTAAGAGAATGTTTCAATGTAAACAAAAAAGTATAACTCCTAATAAATAATTAACTGCAAAGGAAATAAACTAGTTACAAGTCCAGAGGGCAATTTTGGTCGCATCCATGTTCAGTGAAAATTGATACTGTTAATGTTTACTGTGTGACAAACATTATTATTATTAGTGTGTGTGTGTTATTCCAGACGTCTTCATTGTGGAATATGAGAGAGAACAGCAGGCTGTAGTCAATGGAGTGAAGATTGTGCGACATGAACACACTGTGGCTGCAGTTTACCATCAAGGAAATATGGCCATGGTGGGAATCGAGCAGATTTCGCTTCGCTGAATGTCTGCTGGGAAAAAAAAAACAAACAACTATTTGATGTAAAAAGCTTTGAGAATCTGTCGGGTTGTGTTTAGGCCTTAAATACTGAAAGCTTCATTAAAGATCACTCACCTATAGTAAGAATTCCAAACAAAACTGTCCCTTGTTTATTACTTTAAATAGAATTGTTAGGATTAATACATTTTAGCCAGTTTAGCATCAGTATAGCTTTAGCTGTAAAGACAGTGGCTCACATTTATAGAGAGCACATCCGGCAGTCTGGTCTGTTGGTCTTTCTATGAAAGTGTAGAAAGTGTAAACGGTGTATACTGTTAATGGACCTGATCTGGACTCACAGTGTGTGTGCCAGCCTACAACTTACTCAAGACAGTGAACATGACTGTATTATAGTAAGAGATTGCTCAATCTAACATAAGTATTTACCCATTTTCTTTTCTTTCATTCATTTATTTACGTGACCACTTATCTCATGCACATATAATAATAGTGTATATTGTGTTAGGCATGGATTCATATTTACACAGTGAGGACTTTGTAAAATAAACTTCCTGCAAATATATTTAAAAATATCTAATAGTCTTAATCAGGGTGAGCCCATAAATGAACAGTTCAGAACATTGTCTTGTGTTTATAATAAGCTAAATGTGTGCAAGGTGATCTGGAAACGCAGGCCTATTTCACAAATCTTTCAGGGCAGTTTTAAGGAATGTCTGGTACTTTACCTCTTTAGTCCTGCAATGTATTTCCTACTGCCCCCTGCCCCTCTTACCTAGTTTAAATTGTTCCTCACTATCTTGTCGATGCTCACCTGGAGCGTTGGATCACTAATACCAGGTTCTCTCTGACTCATTCCAGTAGCTTGTCAGTCTGGTCTGTTGTGCTCAAAGCTTTAGCAAAAAACGGTCCATTTACTTTTTTCTCTACAGCAAGAATAACGGAACAATTTTTCAAGATTAGATTTAAAAGCTGTACAAATAACTGCTTTTTTATTTTTAAAAGACCTCACTATGTAAATATGAATTCATGTCAAATACAATAGCGACTTCTCTTATACATGCACGACATCCTGGAGTTCAATAGGTTTGGCCGGGTGATTTAAGGCACGGATATAATAAAAGTGAATAAGTAAATACTCTTGATAGTGTGTTAATTACCCTTTCTTATAAATCAAGTCACACTGTCCCGAGAGAGGTATCTTTAAGCAGTTCCATGAATTTGTTAAAAAAAGACAAATATGGGGCTTAATATGCTTGCTGCAAACTTACAGAACAAAAGTTATAAAAAATGCCCAGGTGGATTAGCATCTATTGAAGCATTTGTGGAACTTGTATAGGCTACTGGCATACTGGATCCACAATAACAAAAAATATAACAACATTCTACAGGCAAAAGCCTTGCACCGTCCCTGCGGAATCTGGATTTAGGTATTATTATTATTACAAGAACATTATGTAGTGGGAAATGAGGGCAAGTAGGGTAGGCTCCTCTAGATTTACTACTAGTATTTTGAAAATATACTAAACATTTAAGAACATAAGAACATAAGAAAGTTTACAAACGAGAGGAGGCCATTTGGCCCATCTTGCTCGTTTGGTTGTTAGTAGCTTATTGATCCCAGAATCTCGTCAAGCAGCTTCTTGAAGGCCAGGGTGTCAGCTTCAACAACATTACTGGGGAGTTGGTCCCAGACCTTCACAATTCTCTGTGTAAAAAAATGCCTCCTATTTTCTGTTCTGAATGCCCCTTTATCTAATCTCCATTTATGAACCCTAGTCCTTGTTTCTTTTTTCAGGTCGAAAAAGTCCCCTGGGTCGACATTGTCAATACCTTTTGAATTGGATTTTGAATGTTTGAATCAGATCACCGCGTAGTCTTCTTTGTTCAAGACTGAATAGATTCAATTCTTTTAGCCTGTCTGCATATGACATGCCTTTTAAACCCGGGATAATTCTGGTTGCTCTTCTTTGCACTCTTTCTAGAGCAGCAATATCCTTTTTGTAATGAGGTGACCAGAACTGAACACAATATTCTAGATGAGGTCTTACTAATGCATTGTAAAGTTTTAACATTACTTCCCTTGATTTAAATTAAACACTTTTCACTATATATCTGAGCATTTTGTTGGCCTTTTATATAGCTTCCCCACATTGTCTAGATGAAGATATTTTTCATAGATTCCGCCTTCAATTTCAATATCTCCCCTATGGTATTTATAATGCACATTGTTATTGCCTGCATGCATTACTTTACACTTTTCTATATTAAATGTCATTTGCCATGTGTCTGCCCAGTTCTGAATGCTGTCTAGATCATTTTGAATGACCTTTGCTGCTGCAACAGTGTTTGCCACTCCTCCTATTTTTGTGTCGTCTGCAAATTTAACAAATTTGCTTACTATACCAGAATCTAAATCATTAATGTAGATTAGGAATAGCAGAGGACCTAATACTGATCCCTGTGGTACACCACTGGTTAGCTCACTCCATTTTGAGATTTTTCCTCTAATCAGTACTTTCTGTTTTCTACATGTTAACCACTCCCTAATCCATGTGCATGTATTTCCTTGAATTCCTACTGCATTCAGTTTGAGGATTAATCTTTTATGCAGGACTTTGTCAAAGGCTTTCTGGAAATCTTAATAAACCATGTCATATGCTTTGCAAATATCCATTGTCGATGTTGCATCCTCAAAAAAGTCAAGCAGGTTAGTTAGACACAATCTCCCTTTCCTAAAACCATGCTGACTGTCTCCCAGGATCTTATTATAGTTTCCATATAATCCCTGTTTCAAGAGACTGTTCATGATCTTCGTTAGCGGTTTGTAAATTTCTTTCATTTCTTTGAGTACTATTGGGAGGATCTATTAAACCATTTTATCCATTTTGTTTTAGATTTAGATTTGTCTACTTTTGGGATGTAATTGTTTTTCACCTCTAGTACTACATTTTTAAAAAACAGCCGTTTTCTGTGGATTTTTTTTCTATTTTACTCCAATCTACTTCTGTTAGTCTCTTTTTCATATCTTCATAGTTTGTTTTTCTAAAATTGTAAACCTTAGCTTTAGTTATTTCTTTTTGGGTTTTAAATCACTTCAAATGAGACCATGTCTGACTGGATTTTTATATCACTAATGTAAAGTGATGAATTTTAGCTACATTCATAGACTGCTATAAAGATCATAATTGCTGAAGCTACCCTTATGTAGAAACCCATGTATATATTATATATGTATAATATGTATACAAATATAAATGCAGTCAAAAACTGTTTAGCAGTCCAAAGCGCTCTCTTGTGGAATGTTGGTATTTTTTTGGCATCTGTGTAACGATATGTCTGGGTTTTTTTGTTTTGTTAATTTTTTCTGGTAGTAAAATAAGGCAGGCCGCACTTGCGGTTCTTCAACACAACCTAAAGACCTCTTGTGAAGCTAAAATATTTAAATACTCCCTCCCATATTTTAATATTAATTAGATCATTTGAATTTCAAAAGAAAACTACATGTAAACCCAAATTGCCCGAAAGGTACTACCAAAATAGCGTGCCAAAAAGGTGAGATCTATTTTTATTTTTCCACGTAAATCAAACCAGTGAGTTCCAAACTTTAAACGTGTTCTTGTTGTGTACAGGTAAGAACTCAACTTTATTATGAGTAGGTTGTGTTAATATGTTTTAGGCAACATATTACGATAATATTCGTTAAGATATTTGTTTATTTCTTAGTTTAAAATGTTTTAGTAGACATTTATAAACCACACTGTGATGACATTAGTAACTAACACCGACCTACGATGAGTTCCAAACGTAAATGTTTTCCTGTTATTTACATAAAGTTTTTGGACGCAGTAACCTGGATTTACAGTTTAATGAGTGCAAATGTGCAAGACTAGCGCGTCCTCCTCTTTCTTTGTCCATTCCGCTGCTATTTTTTCCAACATTACTGATCTCTCAGGCTGTATACACTTTTTTGACAGCAGGGGTCTTTAAACTACGCACCACACATATTCACTTCTCATTGTTCAGTTTCCCTAGTTACGGCTTGTTGCAGCTCCAGGATTAAGGATCAGTGAAGCCCGATCCAGGTCTGCATAATACAACACATTTTCATGATCCGGTTCCAGTGATCCCAGATCCGATCCCTTTTTTGATCTTGATAGTACAAATGGCCCCAGGTCTTGGTGCATCAGGGCTAGTGTGAGTTTCAAGCCTTGAATTAGACAGTCAGTACTATGAGTTTCCAAACCTGCAAAATTAAGTTAGAAAATGGTTTGTATTCTTACCTGTAAAAACAACCTTCCTTCCGAACGATGCATTCCTCCGAGTGTGCTGCCCGTTTATGTAGCACACTGAGGAGCAGAGGGTATGTGCTTGGTAAACACTGCGGTCGGGGGAGTTTACTCAGGGATAAAGAGTGGGACTGCTGGTAAAGGCACTGCCATGTTGAGTGAGGAATGAGTCATCGAGTGGAAGCGTGCAGATTCACCCTTGAGGCTGATCTTAGCTGGCGGCCCATCAGGAGGTCTCCCATGGTTACCCCTGCAGACCCCTTGGAAAGCCAGATGGCAAGACAATGGACAGGGGAGACAGTGCTGGCGCGACACACAAGTTGGCAATTTCAATTGGAGAGAAGAGCTAATTGACCAAATCTTGCACTGTTGTTTCTTACTTATTCCTTAACCAATAAATAAGTATTAGAAAACATCTTTCATTAATGTCAAGGTTAAAGAGTAAGTAGCGAGTTTCCGAATAACGTTTTACACTTATAATTTTACAGTCTGTTTCAAAGCTCTTTTCAAAATGTCCACTGTAGTGCATCCATGATGTAGTATGGAACAGAAAAGCCATATGGCTCTTCCTTCAGTGATTTAGAGGGCAGATCTCAAACCCCAGTGCACTACAGTGGACATTTTGAAAGGAGCTTTGAAACAGACTTTAAATTATAAGTGTAAAAAATTGTCAGGATGTTAACAATGAAAAGAAATGACAGGTACGTTATTTAAACAGTTGTAGCAACACGTGGGGACGTGTAATGCTATATTTTTGGTTACCCCGCTACTTACTCTTTAATCCACCCTTTAGAGTGATTGGGTTACCATTGCTCATTATAGTGTTTACTGAATAATGTTTACTGACAATCATGCTCTGAAGAAGTGTGTGAGAATGTTTATTTATATGTATTTATCTTCAAATAGTCCTCACTATGTAAATATGAAAATCAATATGACAATAGACACTATTATATGTGCATGAAAGTTCCAAATATTGGATTTAAGTGGTGATGTAAATGAATAAAATATTTATGTTAGTGAGGTAATCCTCAGATTGAGCAATCTCTTACTATAATACAGTCATGTTCACTGTCTTGAGTAAATTGTAAACTGGCACAAACACTGTGAGTCCAGATCAGGTCCATTAACAGTATACACCGTTTACACTTTCTACACTTTCATAGAAAGACCAACAGACCAGACTGCCGGATGTGCTTTCTATAAATGTGAGCCACTGTCTTTACAGCTAAAGCTATAATGATGCTAAACTGGCTCAAATGTATTAATCCTAACAATTCTATTTAACAGGTGTATTACCTCTTTCAAAAAACAGGAGTTAATGGAAGACTGAAGTAAACGCTTTGAAATATGGCCATAGTTTACCCTTAGAACCCTGTAGAGAGGATGCTGCAGGACCACATTGCAAAAAGTGGGAGAGCCAGAAGACAGGTGCATGCCCGACAAGATCTAGCAGAGAAAAACAAATCAGATTGCCACAAAGTCTGATAACCCAAATGTCATATTTTACTGCCAGTTTATCTGTGGAAATCTTTTGGATTTGAACCTCACACAGTACATGCTGCTTGCTGAGAAGCACCGACACCAGCTCACAGCAGACTGAGGCACAGAGATGCAAACAAAGAAGATAAACATGAGAGCAGGGAGTATGAAGAGAAGACACAAGGCACTCGTTGTCTGTGGGGCTGCAGACTGAACGGCACACAGTATAAAAACAAGGGGAACTCCCAGACACCATATCACCTGTATAACCAACCACATACGATGGGGTTCAGCCAGGATGGGACTGAACAACAACTGAAGGAATGGATAAGCATACTCTCTTTAGAGATGGTTTGAATATTAAGTGGAAAGATATCTGATCGTGAGGAACAATGGCTGGATATTCCATTTTCCCAGATCAAGTTGTGTTGAAAATTACATTATTAATTTAGTAAGGTCAAACAAGAACGCAATAATCATTTGCATATTTCATGTATTGTACATACATCATTTCTGATGTGTCACAATTCAAGTTTTCAGTTTAAATCTTGCAATTCAGAATCTGTGCACATTCAGAATCTGTGCAATGTTAACTGCCTTTTCAGTGAAGTTGGTGCTGGATATCCGCTGTTCTGTTCTCCAGTCCTACTCCAGAGACATCACTTTTGAGACTCTTGCTTTTTAAACAGTGATTTGTGCAGTTTTTGGGTACACAGAAGCACCTGCCAATGAGAGTCTCAGGTCAGCCCTCAAAGCCTGCTATAGGAGGCTGTGTGGTCCAGTGGTTAAAGAAAAGGGCTTGAAACCAGGAGGTCCTCGGTTCAAATCCCACCTCAGCCACTGACTCATTGTGTGACCCTGAGCAAGTCACTTAACCTCCTTGTGCTCCATCTTTCGGGTGAGACGTACTTGTAAGTGACTCTGCAGCTGATGCATAGTTCACACACCCTAGTCTCTGTAAGTCGCCTTGGATGAAGGCGTCTGCTAAATAAATAAATAATAATTGGCATAGCTATGTCTGTTTGCACAGTAACTGTACAGGCACAGTGACGCATGTTGCTATTGCATTGAAAGCTGAGTTTATGGCACTAGAATAATGTAGCTGCAGTACAGTTAAACAGGAAGAGAGGGTGAAGGTGTTAATATCGACAAACATATTCAATTGGGCTTTGAGGCCAATGCATTCACAGGCCGATTAAGATCCTCACTTGCTCTCGTGCAGAAATGTACTATTTTTAATTGAGCCCTGTCTGTTTTTTTTCTCTGGAGCCCACAATCAGCTATTCATGTATTTGTTCCTATGGTAATTAAGTTATATTTGCTCTGCCAAACAGGAGCAAACAGCAATATTAATAAAAATAGGTTGAAAGCAACAAAAAAAAAAATCCAATCCTGACTTTCAAATGCCTTCAGGGTATTTAATGCATGTATTTAGGAAACGTCAAGAATGGACAACCATGATTTCCATTACACGAGAGTAGATGTTAAAACTTCATGCTGATTTTAACACAGCTCAGTGAGCAAGGGCCCATGTCACAGTATGAGATCAGTGTTTAACACAGCTCAGTGCGGAAGGGCCCATGTTACTGTATCAGTGAGATCAGTGTTTAACACAGCTCAATGTGTAAGTGTCCATGTTACTGTATGAGATCAGTGTTTAACACAGCTAAGTGTGGAAGGGCTCATGTTACTGTATGAGATCAGTTTTTAACACAGCTCAGTGTGGAAGGGCTCATGTTACTGTATCAGTGAGATCAGTGTTAAACACAGCTCAGTGTGAAAGCAGTTACACTGGCAATGGGCAACATTTCTCAAGCATAGGAAGCGTGGAGTAGTGGTTAGGGCAGCAGCGTGGAGTAGTGGTTAGGGCTCTGGACTCTTGACCGGAGGGTCATGGGTTCAATCCCCGGTGGGGACACTGCTGCTGTACCCTTGAGCAAGGTACTTTACCTAGATTGCTCCAGTAAAAACCCAACTGTATAAATGGGTAATTGTATGTAAAAAATAATGTGATATCTTGTAAGTCGCCCTGGATAAGGGCGTCTGCTAAGAAATAAATTATTATTATTATTATTATTATTATTATTATTAAACAGTGCAGGTACCTGGATAATGCAAAATGTTCCTCTAGCAAAGGGACAGTGCTGGCTTTTCTAGGACAAAGGAAACATTTCTTAAAAGATTAAGATTTATTTTTCTGTATAGTTTAAAAAAAAAAAAAATATATATATATATATATATATATATATACCTCCAATGTTTTGATTCAAACACAGGCTCCCTTGAGAAAGATATGTACAACATATCAAAACGTTGGGCAGCTGGCTCTGAGCTAAAATATATATCTGAAAAGATCTTGAAGTATCTGTATACTGCATTTGTAAATGACGCATATCCCTTCATAGCACGTGCATCGTGTTGAAGATCATGCAGTGTGGTCTCCATGTCTCCCGCTGCACGCTTTGCTATCGGCGTTCATCAGTAAACTTGATTCTCTTCTCTGCACCTGCATCTGTACCTTCATGTTTCATATAAGGCCATGTGTGGAATGTGAGATTGTAATTGGCTCATTGGGAAACCCCTCACATCTACTGATCAGTACTAAAAAGGTAACCGAGTCAGATAAGCGGCATTACGTGTTTCATTTACATATACGCGAGACGCAGGTCATTGTTTAATGATATTCAGAAGGTCCCTCAGTCAATGTGCTGAAGGAAGGCTCAACATGTGGCTGATCTGGATCCTCTTCATTGAAGTCCATCTGCACACCTGTAAGTACCAAACTGGGGTTTTAATAACATCGTAATACTGTAGAAGAGTGAGGGAGATTTGGGATTCGCTATTGCAAACAGTCATCGTCATTTTGGATTTAATTCAGGAATTAACAAAAACAGTAATGGGACTTTGAACATAATATATATTCACTTAATGTTGAAAATGTTACCCAATGATTGCTGTTGTGTTGAGATTTAAAATGAACAGTTTCAGTAAAGTCTTCATATACTTTACTCTGAGGGAAAAAACAAATAGTCACCATTTGAAATGCCTGGTCTTGTTTACATTAAACATTTAAATCTGTTTTCAGTTTATATATCTGGTAATTTATATGACATATAAACATATCAACAATTAAAACAAATGTTTAATTAAGCAATGATCCCTGACAGACAAGCGATTGACTGTGGTAGAAGTTCCGTCGTGTAAATACTTTTAAAGACTCCCTCCCCCCCCCCCCCCCCCAAAAAAAAAGTTTTTTTAATAAAATAAAAATCACAACTGAAGCTGACGAAGTATAATAGACATTTTAAAAAGGAAAAACCAAAGCTGTTCAAGATAAAACCCCTGCTGCAATTTTACTGCAATATTATTAGTTTTCTGCAACTCTTAAAAATATGCACCAATTCAAGCAGAAGTGTGTAAAATTTCAAATTCTTTAACTGTTGTTGTTTTTGTTTGTTTTTTAAAGAAGGGCATATCCAGCACTTCAATGATTGTACCATCATTGTGCTCATACAATTTTACATGATTTAGCTGATTACATTTTTTTTTTGGAAAGATTTTCAGTGATTGACAACAGAAAGAAAAACAATTATATGTTATTGGACCCAAGTTTCAAGGAAGGGAAAGGGATAGTTTTATATGAAGTTTTCCAGCTAGCTTTTTTTTTTTGTAATAAAGCCCAGGGTCCAGGATTCGTACATTTCACTTTATAGCTCACGGACACCGCTGACTGAAAAATAGCTGTCAGAACAGTGGACAGAATCCGTTGTAAATGCAGTTTATTCCTAATTTTGTACATTTCCCATCAACTGTCCCGGTGTCCCAACATTTTCCCCCAAACCTTAAAAAAGTCCCGGTTTACACCTGCGTCAGATAGTCTCCTTAAATAATTTACGTACAAAATCGCTACTATGGAACTGAAAGGCGAGTTTCAGTATAGTTGCTCATGAGGAGGAGTAGCAGGGAGGTTGCAAGAACTCAAAATATGCTGAGGGTTAAACAAAAAATAACAAAATGTGTGGATTACAGTAAAACTAATTCAGTATTACCTGGGTAACTAAAATCACCATTTTAAAGGGCAAATGAGAAAAAAGAAAAAAAAAATAACATAAAAAGCAGACATGCCAAAATGTAAGTGTATTCTTGACAGTGATCGACACAAATAACCCGTTTCTGAATAAGAAAGGAAAGAGTGACTGTGATGTCTTTTGCAAACATTGTGAATCAAGCTTTTCAGTAGCTATTAAGGGTCACTTGCAAACAAGCACTATATTCAAGTATGAAGCCTTCTTAAAAAAGCACTGTAGCCTATAGTTTTAAAACTATTTTAAAAGTGTGCCCCGGATCTGAGCTTTGGAAATCTGGTCACCCTAACTTAGATGACCCAACGGTAATTAATACTGAAACAAATACACAAACCTGCACTCAGATCTTACTTAAATAAAAAGTTACCGGTACTTTTATTCTTTTACATGTTTTACAAACAGTTCACAAACCACGTTCTCTTTTGTGTACGAGGTACCTGAACTGAAGAACAGCTCCACATAAGTAGAGGATTTTGTTTTATTATATAGGTATTATTTAGGCTATTGGAAAAACCCACAACGCAACATTATCCACCGCTGGGACACTGAAGCCTAAAGGGTACCAGATCACAGATAGAATAGCAACAAAAACTAGTTCTAATAGCAAGAGAATCCTTCTCGTTATGTTACATGCCCTCGCCTTTAACGGCATGAGGCGGTCCTTACTCGACGGTAAAGCTCTCTTCTTCACGTTCCATTGCTTATATATTATCTTCACGTTACAATTCATTATTCTTTTCTATATCTCGGTACATTTTATCTTGTTTAACATAACAAAAGGGCTACACAAATAACGCTTTGTGAGCTCCAGAGTAAAGCAGATAAGAGATACTCACGATTAGGGATGTGATTTTGTCACGGTAAAAATATGTCAGAATCACAGCTAAAAATAGACAATTTCACAGAATGGTCACGGCTACAAAGATTTGAACTTAAATATATTTATTCATGTAATATTCATGTAATATTTTAGTATTTGTGCAAAGTAAACATATATTTAAGGTATTTAACATTTATTTAATGTGTTTTCTTTAAAACACACGCTTCTAGTCAAAAGTAAACATAGATTATTTATTTATTTATTTATTAATTTTTTTAACAGTACCTTTTAAAAAACAACCGTAACAGGAATATGCTTACCTTTTAATTTCAACATGTACACCTTGTCCGATGTAAAAAAAAATAATCTGAACACTGAAATTTAGTTTTTTTAAATAAATGTTCTGGTTGTAAATTGAGAATTTTACAAGATCCTTTTCGTTAATATCTATTTAAACACAGCTGTGGTTTTGGTATACGAGATGTACAGTAAAAGATTAGAAGGCTTGTTCTGCATTTACACTGTTGACAGGTTAAGCACCGCAGGGGAACAACTGCAAGAGGTTTACAGTTCATGCTTCTGCAGAACTGTAAACCGTCCTCCCTTTAGGTTTTGCATGATGAAGTGTATGCAGAGGTATATTTTCTGCACAAAAGGCTTCTGCTAATTTGAAGCTGGTTTCTCCTTAAAGCTGCTCCCTCCTTTCATGAAATTGTTTGGATATTGCTCTGCTAGTTACTTAGAACTTAATTTCGCAATTTTTTTATAGTTATGTGTAAGTATTCACCTTTATTTGACGTTTACCAAAATGCTTTAAACTTTGCACTGAAATCAGTTCAAAAGACATGAACTGCTCCTTTCCTGTTTTCACGATGAGTGGAAACAAATGTCAAAATTCACCGCCGTTACCACCGTGACAAAATCACGTCCCTACTAGTGATTAGGGATGTGATTTTGTGACTGTAAAAATTTGTAAAAATCTCAGCAGTCAAGGCTAAAAATAGACAATTTCGTGGAATGGTCACGGCTACAAAGATTTTATCTTAAATATGTTTATTCATGTAATATTTTAGTATTTGTGCAAAGTAAACATATATTCAATATATTTAACATGTATTTACTGTTTTTTCTTTAACACACACTTCCAGTCAAAAGTAAACATATATTTAAAAAAGCACAAAAGGCTTTGGTTAATTTGAAGTTTGTTTCTCATTAAAGCTGCTCCCTCCGCTTTCATGAAATTGGAGAAGGGGTTGTTCTGTGGTCCGGACCACTGGGACCACTGGGACCACTGTGCACTGTGATGTCACAGTGGTTCGGACCACTGCACTCCATCAATGTGGTCGGGACAACCCGGACCACTTGCTGTCACTGTTATATTTTGATTTCAGTTTTATTATTAATTTTCCTTTAGGCTAATTATTGTTGCATTGTCTCATACTTAATGTACAGTAATATAATTAATGCCAGTGTTTATATCTAATAATAATGGGATCGGCACTACTCCAGCAGCTGCCATTCACTGCCCTGTGTTGCGCAGTGGTCCCCACTCGGGGCTATTTAATAGTGGGTATGGAACTGATTTTTCAGTTGTACTGTCAGAAATGTTCTTGTTTCCATTGGGTTAATATTTCCTTTTTTAAAATCCTAACTTGCTGGTTATAAAGGGTCGTATTTCTGCTACAATGTGTAAACTTGGTAAATCTATAGATTAACCGGTATATGTGTAGATTTACCAGCTCAGCTGTCAATGTATAAAATAACTAAGGAGATGGTAATTAATGCTACGGTAGTTAATGCTACAGCACTTTAGTGGGGGGCTTAGGTCGGCCAGGGTATCCTCGGCTCACCGCGCACCAGTGACCCATATAGTCTGGCCGGGCACCTGCGGTCTTGCCTGTAAACTGCCCAGCGCTGCGTTGTCCTCTGACGCTGTAGCTCTGAGGCGGCTGCACGGTGAGTCTGCAGAGTGTAAAGAAGCGGTCGGCTGACGGCACACGCTTCGGAGGACAGCGTGTGTTCATCTTCACCCTCCCGAGTCAGCACAGGGGTGGTAGCAGTAAGCTGAGCCTAAAAATAATTGGCTATTCTAAATTGGGAGAATATGATAAAAAAAAAATAATTGGCGTCTACTAAATTAAAAAAAAAAGTTAAAAAACCCCCCAAAATAATAATATTTACAAAAAAAAATTTCTGTAAGATCTATTACGTACTTGGGTAAATTAACTGATTTATTATTTATTTTTCTTAAACTCCAGCCTTAGGATTTTTTTTTGTGTTATTTGATTAATCTTTCTAAACTTCACTGCATTTCTTCTTGCATTATTATTATTATTATTATTATTATTATTATTATTATTATTATTATTATTAATAATAATAATAATAATATTAATAATAATAATAATAATAATAATAATAATAATAATGTATTTGGCAGAGACCATGTATTAATGTTTTGTCTAATATACAGACATGATTAAAGACAGATTTCTGGTTTTGTTTCTAACAATTTATCCCCCTTATCTTTCGTTCGATGTAAAAAAAAAAAAAAGCACTTTCCCGATTTTATTTTAAATCAGTATTTACCATCGGGCAAACATGAGGCATGGTAATAATGACATCTCTTCAGCAAAACTCATGCCTCTACTAAGTGTGATTTAGTATTATTAAATTGAACTCAATTAGAAAAAAGCATAATCTAAGTGCACGCAAGTTTTGCATTTCAGTGAGAATCATACAGTGTGCTACATTATTTTGTATTGTGAATTGTTGCCAGACAGTGATCACGGATGTAAGTAAAAGGGATCGTTATTTTATACATTGACCGCTGAGCTGGTAAATCTACACATTTACCAGGGTTAATCTATAGATTTACCAATCTTACACATGTAACAGAAATACTACCCTTTTATAACCAGCAAGATAAGATTTTAAAAAAGGAAATATTGACCTCGGTAGAGTGTCAGCTCTGGTTATGGCCCTGCCGATAATAATCAGTATTTTCCTTTTTTTAATATAAAAAAAGAATCATGGCAAACAGGATTTTGCCACTATTGGAATTTCATAAACCTAATCATAATCGGAATTTCAACTACAATCTTAACAATAATCATAATCATAATTTGAATTTCAATACAATCGTAACAATAATTATAATCATAATTTGAATTTCAACTACAATCGTAACAATAATCATAATCATAATTTGAATTTCAACTACAATCTTAACAATAATCATAATCACAATTTGAATTTCAACTACTACGCTTCCCTGGTTTCCGAACAGAAAGTAAATCAAGGATCTATTTATAAAATGTTTGAATAAAAAAGCAAACAGAACAAAGCCTTATATTTAAGGATTTTCATTTTTTTAATATGTTTTGCTTTTTTTTTAACAATGTTATGCACCATTTAGTTTTAATAATATTAACAAATGTTTTTACCTTGTAACTATCAATCACTGTGAGCAGCGCTCATTGATTAATTTACTCTCAAGTTTAGACACTGTGAGAAAAGTATATTTTGGGTGAGTAGAATGCAACATTACCTTAAAGTCATGAGTACTTTCAATAAATACGGTACATACAGTATTTTAATGCTAACCTATGGGGTATGCATTAACTACAGTCTTACATTTTAACTGTAATGTTACTTTGAACTACTGTACTGTAAAATCTTGGTCTTACAATAAAAATCTTCCTTTCTTTATTTTCCACCTGAGAAAATCCAACAATGTATTTTTCACAGTAGTCCTGCCTTAATAATATGAATAATAATATTATAGTCCAGAAAGTTGCAACTCTCTATGTAGTTAGCTACACAGTTTTTAAATCTTTCTTTCTCATGTGCTCTCCCTAAAAATATAAATAAATAAATAAAAACATGTCCAAAATGTTTCTTCTAAAAACTATACCGATACTGCACTAATGCAAATAAAGAAACAATACTATTGTATTCCTTATTGGTCGGCTTGCTATAGCAATATAAAGCATCCTGCCTCGCTCCTAACACAGAATATTGTATTTATTATATAGATTTAAACTGTGGCTGACAGATAGGTAAATTGGTAGGTTAGGGTGAGGGTGACAAAGACGGCACCGAAAAATCCTTAGGCTAAGGATCAAGAATCCAGTCGCTTATTCGCCAGTCACAAACACGCATTGCAAACGAGTCAATTCAAACGTATGTGTTTATTTCTTTTATTATTTAAAAATAAATAAATATTGAAAACCCAGACTTATTGGTCACGTGTTTCTGGCAATTCCCAGACTTGCTATAATTGGTTGTCCCTGCATTTCTATGATCTGTTCTCCTAGCTAATGCATGCAGTGAATTCACAGTGACCATTGGAGATGCCGGGAAGCTTGACAACATGCGAACTCAAGCTGCGCAGCAAAATTGATTTTTCTTTACGTATCACATTTTATTATCATACGTAATTAATGTTATGTTTTCAATGTGTAAAATACCCAGTAACGCATCGTATCTGGAGCGCTGACTGTGAGAGAGCTCTGACTCACTCAAAGTATGTTCTGGATGTAAAATAATTGTATCGGCCGTAGGGCCTGCTCATAAAGCAGGGGTTCCCAAATTTTTGTTCAAGGAGGGCCGCTTAACATTGAGGTGGACATTGGGTGGTGGGGCGCATAATAAAATGCACCTATAATTAAACACCAATATGTGCAATAAATATAACATACTGTTATATATAGTCCCAAGACGTTTATCTTTTCGGCTGCCTTTTTCTTTTTTGGTTTGTGAAATGTTTTTTTTTTTTTTTTTAAGATTTGATTTTATCGTGTTTGTATTTATACTTTATTGTCTGGTTTAACATACCCAGATTTGCACTAATCGTGGTTTACCTTATTAAATTAACATTGTCACTTGTGTATCTTTATGGAGACATTCTAAAACGCTCACTAGATGTGCTTAAACGGAAAACAAACGTTAAACTTTACCAATATCGCTTAACACTTCCCAATACTATCCTAAAATAAGTCGTGGTTTTCATTAACGTTACGCCCTAAAAAAATAACATGTGAACTGCGCAATGTGAAAAGCGCTTAATGTGCAAATATTTAGGACTATTCATTATGTTTACCGCGATTTAGTGAACTCTATTGGGATTCTTTATTTTAAAAAAAAATGCCTACAACAGTTTTCAAATTAAAGAAAAAAATGCCGTTTTTTTCAGTCATCTGAATTTATTACAAACTAGTGCCAAAATAAATAACTGCAGAACATTGTATATAGAAAAATATAATGTTCTTTATGATGCCAGTGTCAGTGGTTATAAAGACAATAAAAAGAAAGACGCCAAATGGTAAGAAATAGCAGAACAATTGGAAATTGATGGTAGCCTATGTCTATCTCGCTTTATTTCACCTTAATTTTAGTCAGTGACGGGGAGCGCAGCACCACACACTGGTTTCGTATTTCTGTAAAATGACGCTTCTTTATTTTAATAATGTTGACCAATAATAACAAGCACATTCACACACTAACTGAGAAGATTTTATTAAAACTGAAATCAATAAAAGTATATTATATTAAACTAATTTTCTCAGTATTTACAAAGAAATATGCGTAGATATATTATTTTTCAATAATTAACATGTTAAATCAGATCACATATAAACATTCACTGTTAAATGTCATTTTTTTAGTGTGTGGTGTACTCAGACTATTTCTTTGTTTTATTTATTTTTATTTCGTCTCCACAAAGGAGCAAAAGCAGACAGTATTGTCTTTTCATGACTAGCTACAGTTGTGTGTGTGTTTATGTACTCGTGATGTATTGATGTCGTTTGCTTCGCTATTTATATATAGTTATTTACAGTGCTTGAATATTTTAAAAATATAAAAATCAAACATGCTCCATGAAAAAAATGTATTGCAATCGACACAGTTTATATAGTGATTTCAATACAGGTCAAATATTTCATTGGTTCTACATAAAATACAGTTTATCAAAAATAGTTACATAGGGCATTTCATCGGTGCATGATCATTTCTGAACTAAAGGCCACTAAAATACTTTTTCTGTTTGTTTTACTTTTGAAAATATTACATCGGTTATACAAAAAGTGCAGTTTCACACATAGTGGCACATTCATAAACCATATATATATATATATATATATATATATATATATATATATATATATATATATATATCACATCATGCATATAAATCTGTTCTTAATTGCAGACAGAGCTAACCAAAATACAATTGAATTTGTTGAACAAGGTGGTGGGGCTTGTTTAAGTCTTGATCTTCAGCTCTTTCATTTACGCACATCTAAAACAAACGCTGTGTATTGGAAATACCACTTTATATTTAGTATTACTACCTAAAAATGTCATACATTTTTGTGACTTACAGTAAGTACATAAGGACTTAAAATCAACAACAAATTCATTAAATCTCCTAATAAATGACCAAACTGAGTAAAATGTGCTGCTTCGTACATTAATATCCACAAATCTTTATTCATTTTGTGCTGCTTAGTACATTAATATTCACAATTCTCTAATAGTTATTACAGTCCAGAAAGTTACTACTCTGTGTAGTTAGCTACTGCGAGTCTCCTCCCATTAGTACTAGGCTATAGGCTGTTACAGTTTGTATAGTTGTTTTCTGTAAATCTTTCTTTCTCTTGTGCTCTCCCTATTAACATAATAACGTTAAGCCCTAAATAACAACCTAATGTGAACTGCTCAGTGTGAATAGCGCTTAATGTGCAAGTTATTCACTATGTTTACCGCGATTATGTGACATCTATTGGGATTCCTTTTTTTTTTTTTTTAAATGCCTACAACAAATGTTTTCAAATGAAAGAAAAAATGACGTTTTTTTCAGTCATCTGAATTTATTACAAACCAGTGCCAAAATAAATAATTTCAGAACATTGTATATCACAATCAACACGACTCTCCCCGTTTTTATCTGCGCAGTTTAATTACAAAAGTATGATTTATTTTAGGATAGTATTATAATGTGTTAAGCTTGATATCTGCAAAGTTTGTAAGCATTGGTTTTGTATTTCAGCATATTAAGCCACGTTTCGCGCTTTTCACATTACACGCAGTTCTTAAGCAGGTTATTTTTCGGGCTTAACATGGTTATTATAGAGTGTATGTTAATGAAACCCACGACTAATTAGTGTCATTAGATTTCAAGCAACTTACCCAGTTTCTGCTTGAGTGGGATTTATGCAGCTGAATTTTTTCGGCGATCATTTGTGACAGTAATCACCGAATCACATACCCCTGGCAGCACTTGTGTCTTGTTTTCATGACCTAAATATACAACACCCAGCTGCGATGTGCGCTGCTTGTATCGATATTGAGCTGAAAATGAACTCCTGCATGTCAAGTCTCAAGGTTTACCCGTGAAATTCACGCTTTTTGAGATCTCACGGCAGTGCAATGGATTCTCTCGTTCGTGCATAAGTTTGTTATTGTTTGCGAGCATAGGCGGCGCGTAAGTCTTTTGTTTGGGGAGACTATTCCACACTCCCCCCTGACCCCCTGACCCCCTGCATTTATCAGATCGGCGGGAGGAATTAACGTTAAATCAGCCAAGCACTGTCTCCTCCAATGACATTGAAATGAGAGTAAATCCTGGATCTATTTTACAACAGTGTGTCGATGCTGATATCCCAGCAGCTCTAGCAGGCTGGCGGTTGCGCAGTAGAAACCCGAGATATATGTTTGTTAGAGCAGCTTAGCGCGTTTGCGGGGGAGAAAAATCGATATTCTCTCACAATATGTTTTGTGTTGGTCAGAACAATTTCTTGTGAGGGTTTGGGTAAGCTTCCCCAACACTCTTATACGCGCCGCCTATATTTGCGAGGCTGCGAAACCCTTTAAACATGATACTGCGGTAAATGCAATACAACTGTCCAAGCGTATTGTTTCATTTTGGGGGAGCGGGGTCACCACGGAGATGTGTACATTACCATTCTACATTCCAGTAGCTGCTACGCAACACCCCCCCCCCCCCAAAGATAGAATTGCCTCGCTCTCAAACTGACGGTTTGTCTGCGCGAGCCAAAAATATTTCTGTAGGCCTACGCAGGCTGTCAGGCTGTCACTGTGTCGTTCACGCACAAATTACCACAGAATTAAAGAGAAATGGACATCAGTGAGAATTGAATTATTAAACTCGAAAAATATAATGTTCTTTATGATGCCAGTGCCAGTGGTTATAAAGACAATGGTAATAAATAGCAGAACAATTGGAAATTGATGGTATGTCTCTCTCTTTATTTCACCTTAATTTTAGTCAGTAACGGGCGCAGCACCACACACTGGTTTCGTATTTCTGTAAAATGACGCTTCTTTATTTTAATAATGTTGACCAATAATAACAAGCACATTCACACACTAACTGAGAAGATTTTATTAAAACTGAAAATCAATAAAAGTATATTATATTAAACTAATTTTCTCAGTATTTACAAAGAAATATGTGTTGATATATTCTTTTTTAATAATTTACATGTTAAATCAGATCACATATAAACATTCACTGTTAAATGTCATTTTTTTAGTGTGTGGTGTACTCAGACGATTTCTTTGTTTTATTTATTTTTATTTCGTCTCCACAAAGGAGCAAAAGCAGACAGTATACATGACTAGCTACAGTTGTGTGTGTGTGTGTGTTTTTATCTACTCGTGCTGTATTCGTGTCGTTTGATTCGCTATTTATATATAGTTATTTATTTACAGTGGTAGAATATTTTATAAAAATATAGAAATCAAACATGCATTGTAATCGACACAGTGTATATACCGTAGTGATTTTAACACAGGTCAAATTTTTCATTGGTTCTACATAAAATAGTTACATAGGACATTTCATCGGTGCACGATCCTTTCTGAACTAAAGGCCAATAAAATACTTTTTTGTTTGTTTTACTTTTGAAAATGTTACATTGGTAACATAATGTACAGTTTCATACATAGTGGCACATTTATAAACCATATATATCACATCATGCATATAAATTTATTCTTAATTGCAGACAGAGCTAACCAAAATACAATTGAATTTGTTAAACATGGTGGTGGGACTTGTTTAAGTCTTGATCTTCAGCTCTTTCATTTAAGCACAGCTAAAACAAACGCTGTGTATTGGAAATACCACTTTATATTTAGTATTACTACCTAAAAATGTCATACATTTTTGTGACTTACAGTAAGTACATAAGGACTTAAAATCAACAACAAATTCATTAAATCTCCTAATAAATGACCAAACTGAGTACAATGTGCTGCTTTGTACATTAATATCCACAAATCTCTCTTCATTTTGGGCTGCTTAGTACATTAATATTCACAATTCTCTAATAGTTACCAATTTGACAATTCACTGGTGACACACTTATTTTGAATATTAATGTACGAAGCAGCACATGAATAATTAAAAGTATTTTATAGTTAAAGTTTGAGTCAGCTGAAATCAACACTGTGTAACTTTGTATTAAACTAACAACCTTTCTTGTACAATGAAACTGAAATGTGTTGCATGTTAAATATTTGTGATGAATTTATGGAATCTGTTTACCTTTCCAGCAGTTCTTTACAATTATGATGAAATGCCAACACAGGAACTATTTGATAGTTAACATTTGAGTCAGCTCAAGTTTATGTAACCCAGTATTAAACTAACATTGCCTTCCTTGCCTTCAGGTGCTGCAGCTCTAGTGAATTCAACAGAACCCTCCAGTGGAAGCACAGTGACAGGTGAATGAAATGAAAATCTGTAACATTCTGAAATACAATTAAAGCCTGCATTACTACTACTAGGACTACTACTACTTATTATTATTATTATTATTATTATTATTATTAATAATAATAATAATAATAATAATAATAATAATAATAATAATAATAATAATAAGCATGTGAGTGACATTTAGCCTCTGCCAAGGCTGTAAATTAAACATTTATTACATCAATAACAACCTACTTACACTGTATCCACATGTTAAAATGTTTCTCTGACATAAAGACAGACCCCTTGATTATAATTCTTAGCAGTTTGTGCTGTTGTGCTCTTCGTGTTTTTTGAGAACTGGATAAGCAATTATTAAGATATTTGTAAAAACTGTGACATGCAGACAGATAGTTGTCCAGACAGACATCCTCTATTTCCAGTCATGTTCTGATAATATGACTAACCTGCTTCATCAGAAATAGACAAGTGGTTCTCAAGATATATCAAAAAATGAAATTGCAACATAGACTGTTAAAGAAGGTTATTAGGATGCTTCATTATTATTGGACTAGTGGTCCCGTAGATATGTGCAAGACTCTAAAGTAAATATGTAGTATGCCCACCACTACTGCAAATTCCCATGGCCAGAGATTCACCTGCCCAGTGGGGAATAATAATAATAATAATAATAATAATAATAATAATAATAATAATAATAGCTACTTGATGTGCAGCATGCAGTAGCCACATGTGCAGCTCCCCAGTGCAGAGTTTCAGCAGTGAGCTGGCTGATACACAGTGAGAGTGCTTGTGTTTCCCCAGGGAGTACCCAGCTGAGACTGAATGGGAGCAGCCCCTGCACTGGGAGGGTGGAGGTTCTCTATAACGGGCACTGGGGAAGAGTGTGCAGCCACTCCTGGGATCTGCCTGATGCTGAGGTAGTCTGTAAACAGCTGGAGTGTGGGGCTGCTGTTTCTGCACCCCATTATAAACGCCCAGGCCGCCTCCCTGAAGACAGAGTGCTGAATAGCGTGGGCTGCCTGGGGAACGAGACACAGCTGACGGAGTGCAAGTCCAGTCCGTGGGGGAGGAAGGACTGTCAGCATGACTGGGATGCTGCTGTGATTTGTGCAGGTAGAGAAATCTCTTTTTGTAAATGGATATTTGGGGTGCCAATATATTTATTCAGGGTGGAGTTTCCTCTTTCTATAAACTTCCAGTTCAGCCTGTTCAGTATTACCATAATCCACAATGCTTAACATAAAATAATGGTAGGGTCCCTCCCCAATCACTAATAATGTTCTAGTGTGCTTCCTTGATATCTGGTGTATTCATACTCCTGCCAGAAACTAGTCCCAAGTTGTAGACTGGCTACAGCCAAACTTCCCAGGCGACGTGGTTAGGAAACCATCTCCTCCACTCAGAGTTGCCGTTGAGCTGTATCAGTGAGTGGGCAGAGCAGCCGACACTCACATCTGGCTCTGTGACCTAATTGAAGAAAGGCGGAGTCATGTTGTAAAATCTGCTGGGGTGCTGACATTTTTACTGCAGTATTTCCAAGTGGTGTTGTAAAGTGACACAAACCTACAGGGCAAATTTGTACTGTTTTTGTTTTACTTTTATTTATTTTTTTCTATTACGTATAATCTATATGTGTGTATGTGTTTGTTTTAGAATCTCAGGAAGGAAAAGAAGCACTGGAAAGAGAAGGCAAGTGTATTTAAAGTTAAATCGTTCTTTTAGTTCAATCCAGCATGTTTATATTGTGGATCTAAATACACTGGGCCCTATATTCAATAGACTTATGCATCTCATGGAGTCAGTTATCCTTTAGAGGGCCCAATTCACATACCAGTGGTAAAACTGGAGTTAAGACTGGAGGTGTCGGGGCTCCCGAGTGGTGCATCCGGTAAATGTGCTCCACGTGGAGTGCAGGATGCACTCTATAGCCTGGACGTCGCCGGTTCAAGTCCAGGCTATTCCACAACCGACCGTGGACGGGAGCTCCCAGGGGGCGGCGCACAATTGGCCAAGCGTCGCCCGGGGGGGGGGGGGGGGGGGAGGAGGAGTGTTTAGGTCAGCAACCCCTGTAGTCTGGCCGGGCTTGCCTGTAAGCTGCCCGAGAGCTGAGTTGTCCTCCGACGCTGTAGCTCTTGGGTGGCTGCATGGTGAGTTCGCAGTGTGAAAAAAAGTGGTCGGCTAACGGCACACGCTTCGGAGGACAGCGTGTGTTCGTCTTCGCCCTCCCTAGTCAGCGCAGTGGTGGTAGCGGTGAGCTGAGCCTAAAAATGATTGGCCATTCCAAATTAGGAGAAAATAATTAAAACATTTTAAAGAAATAAAAAGACTGGAGATGTCTTAATATCACTCCTTCTGCTGCAATTCATGAATGTTCCAATAGCGTTTTATCCATGCCATTTGATTAGCTCTCATGAATAATTCATTTTGCATTCATACCACCCTTTTTATAGTAATAGTGGGACTCTTACCTAATTATCTCCTTCAAATACATTGCCAAGTGTTAATACCTCCACTACAGTTGGCTCTAGACACACTGGGGTAATATAGCTTGTCTTTAAAAAGTCTTTGTTTTAACCAAAAATTGCTTAACAAGCAAGGGAGCCAATTTTAACATTCATGTTGTGTTTTAACTGAGTAACTTAAAATTAATTTTTCTTTCGAGTTGTATTTCTTTTACTTTCAAGCAACAGTAATGTGAAATATATTTTTACATGCTGTGTATCATTTTCTGTGACTAATCATTTGTTTGGTGTTTAAAATCTGCACAATATAAATAATAATAATTGTAATACAGCACCGAAGCTCCGCTCAGATCGGAGCCTGGATTCAGGATCAGATCCCTTTAGTACAACCGGCCCCTGAGGCAGCGTTGAACGCTAGAGCGAGTGTGGCACAATGCAGATTTAATGAGAGGCATGAGAATTGCCCTTGAAATATATTTCTAGAAACGTTGAGGTTACCCCACAATTGAAATACTTAAGATAAACAGTTTTGCTATTAAAATTATGCTGTTACTGTATTGGTATAAGAAAAGGGTGTTTTTGAAAAGTATTTTCAGCTTCCAAAACATGCTGTATTACATAACAACGGATCCATTTCTAACAGATGTGACAGTAGTCGTCATGGAAACGAGTTCAGCACCCAAACACTGTCGATTTAAACATACATGAATGTTTATTAAAACAGCATTTAGATATTAATATAAACCAGTTGTTGTTTTTTTTTTTGGTTCAGTTTTTAAGTTAACCGCATTTATGATTGGGGGGGATGCTTTAGTGCCAAATTGTTTAAATAAATGAATAAATGAATAAATAAATAAAAAATATGTATGTAAAAATGTATTTAAATGAACAAAGAAATAAAAGTATGAATTAATAAATGTACATTTATGAATTAATTAATTTTTATATTTTTTTGCCACAACATATCCTCCATATCCTTTTATATTGCCTCTCGTTCCTTTTTTACATTTCGCGCTTGCATTTCAGCAGTGTCAATCAAACTGAACTGTGCAGGTATTATTGGCTAATCCACCAATTTGCATTTGCAGTCAATTGCACTTGACTGCAAGCATTGTTACAGGTCTCTACGTGAACATGGCTAAACAGTTCCTATATCACATTTAGACATGCTTAGCTAAAGGGTGTTTAAGTCTTTATAAATACTGGTGACGCATGTGTAACTCTTAGCCACACCTAGTAAGCAGGGCCAGATTAACCCATCACAGGTCCCTAGGCAAACATACACTTCTGGGCCCCTACCTTCTTATATGAATAACAACAAATAGCCGATTATATATACAGTATATCTTAGCTTCTATAACTCAAGCTCCACCAATTTGCAAAATGTATCATTTTCGTTTTTAAGTTATTCTACTTGGTTTTGATCAGAAATAGTCAATAATGCTGAATTCTAGTTATTAATTTTAACGAAAGTTTCACGCAATGCCAGATACCACCAAGTTATCCGGGCATTGCTGTCCTTCATTGTGCTTAACCACTTGAGTGGAGCGTGGTCTGTGGATGAATGTCCCAGCAGGTAGTATCGTAAAGAGTGAGTAGCCCATTTAATGGCCAAACACTGCTTTTCGACCACGGAGTAGTTGCGCTCCCTGGGTAGCATCTTTTTGCTGAGGTACAGTATCGGGTGTTCTACTCAGTCTACCTTTTGGGACAAAACTGCACCCAAACCAACATCCATGTAGCCCAAACTACATGGTTTTGAAATGGAACAGCCCTTCAGGAGTTGAAAATGCGGTTTTCTTTCTAGAACTGCCGGTTAAGGGGATCTGCCAGTATCCCTTCATCAGGTCCAGAGTGGGGATAAACCTAGCCATAGACATCGAACTTGGCAATGGCGTTTACCTTACAGAAATCAACGCATAAGCGGTTGGTGCTATCCTTTTTGGCCACTATCACAATTGGACTGCACCACTCGCTCCTGGAAGGCTCAATCACCCCAAATTCGAGCATCGGCAATACCTCTTTGCTAACGCCACTTCGTCGACTTTCTGGGATCCGGTAAGGTCTCTCTTGCACCGTGACACCTGGGGAGAGATAATGGCATATTCAACAAGGTTAGTTCTACCGGGCAAGTCATAGAAAACATAATTGAACTCCTCAATTAACTTAGCCTGGGGTTATAAATAAGGCTTCCCTTGCTTGCCAGGGCTTTAATAAATTTACATGATAAATTTCCCGTTCATTACAGCAATCGGGCTGTCTAATTTCATAATTCACCTTTCCTATAGCCCGAACCACCTCATATGGCCCCTGCCATTTAGCACAAAGTTTCAATTCTGATGAGAGAAGAAGTAGCATTACTTTGTCTTCTGGTCGAAAGGTTTTGAATTCTTGCATTTTATTTGTAATGCTGCTGTTGCCGGTGCTGAGCTGATTTGAGATTGTTCTGGGCCAAACGACCAACCAGATCCAGGCGATCTCTAAGTAGGAGCACATGCTGCACTACATTTTTGGTCGAGCCTTTGTGCTCTTCCCACCCCTCTCTCAACAGATTGAGGATGCCGCGAGGCTGTCTGCCGTACAAGAGCTTGAAAGAGGAGAACCCTGTTGAACTCTGCGGCACCTCTCTCACTGCAAAAAGGAGGTAGGGTAGAAGCAATGCCCAATGCTCTTGGTTCACAAATCGTCTCAGCATCTGCTTTAAGGTCTGATTAAAACGCACCACCAAACCATCTGTCTGTGGATGATAAACAGATGTCCTGATGGGACGTATTTTTAAGATTTTATAAACTTGCTGTAACGTGTTAGACAGAAAGTTAGTTCCATGATCATTCAAGATTTCCTTGGGGATCCCTGCTCTAGCCATAATCTGCACTAGTTCTTTGGCTATTGCAGCTGCACTAGTGGCCTCAAAGGAACTGCTTCCGGGTATCGCATTGCATAATCTACCACCACTAATATATGCGTGTACCCGGAATCAGAAGGTAGCAAAGGGCCCCCTATGTCCTATGAACACAATGTGTTCAAAGGGAGTGGAAATAATTGGCAATAGGACCAAAGGGGCGGGGCACACTCGACCCAGCGCTACTCTCTGGCAGTCTGGGCATGTGACTACTTATTTCGACACTTCCTTATGAAGCCCTACCCAATAAAATCGAGCCAATATCTGTTCCCTCGTTTTATCAGCTCCGAGGTGCCCTGCAAAAGGGATATCATGCGTCTCATGAACTCGAACTGACAAGACGGGGGAACCATCAATTGTGTTACAGGCTGTCCTGTGCCTGTGACAAGGTTTACCCTATATAACAATTGCCCCTTGATAATGAAGTGTGGAAATACTAGCACCCCAGCACCATCATCCTTACCGTCAATAGATCGGACCTGTTCCCGAGCATGCACCAGTGTGGGGTCATTGCTTTGGCCCCACACTAAGTCCGTGCTCGAGGCCCACTGGTCCGGTATATTGAGAGGGGCTGGAGTAGCCTCTGCCCTGGATGGCCCAGTAACCTCGCCCTCTCGGTCACAATGCATACCAACTCCCTTTGATTGGCATTTGTTACCATCCGAGCATTCTCCCACCAGACCCTAGCCTTGTCTCATTAATGCTCCCTCCCATTGTCCAATCCGTCTGTCTTTGTTAGTTTTTCTTGGACAAAAAAGGGGGAAAACATTTCAGCCTGAAAGGGAAAAACATCACCAATAATTTTCCTTTCCCTTTTTCTGCCATGTTTACGTGTGCGGTCGAGACTGCCATTAATTTAACCAATTCTTTGTAGTTTATCCAGTCTCAGCCCAGAATTACTGGGTGTGGTAGCCTTTCCGCCACCTCAACTACTAGGTGACATTTTATTGGTCCTACCGGTAAATATACTTTTACAGTGGGGTATGTCGGCGTATCTCCATGGATACAGGAGATAGCCACCTGACCTTGACACACCACCCAAGAGAGCTGGCCGAATTAAGGGCTGCTCACACCCTGTCCACTAATGCATGGGTTTTCACATTCCCTAAAACCACATAAACAATACAAGGCCCCTCCCGACCATTTTCCCCTCGCTTACCTGCTTCTGATACCCAATATCAAGCTGCCACGTCACATTCCATTGCAGATGGGCATAACCTGGCCTGGTGTCCCGGCTGGTGATATCTAAAACAGGTAGGGGGAAGGAGGGGAGCAGAGATTAAATATCTGTCCCATTGCTGGTAGGGCAACGGGGCAGGGGCAGCAACTCATGGAGGGGAGGCAAGGTTGCCCATTGGGGTCGACGGTCTAGGAGGTCTCGGTCCCGGTCCTGGTGATGGTGGAGTGGAGAGAGGAGGTGGTGCTTGGCTGCTCCGTTGTGTTGGAGCGGTGAGTAGGCCGGCCTGTGAGGAAACCAGAGAGTCTTCAAATCCTCTGCTAGTTTCACAGTATCTTCCAGGTTGTCTGGGTTGTGGCGCCGTATCCATGCCTGGGTTTCGGCGCCGACCACATGGCAAAACTACACTACCACCATAGCCTCGCCCATCTCCAAGCTCTTTTTCTGGGTGGGGTTAAGACAGTGCACCATGTGGTCACACAAATTCTGCGCGACAACCCTGGGGCGTGTATCCAGGGATCTCCAGTACTCCCAGAGCCGTACTCGGTGTGCTTCCCCCGTGATGTTCAGATGGCTTGCTTTACCGGGTCGTTCTGGGGCGGCTTCAGCGTCCGTCGTGGCCTGGTAGGCTGCTTGAGCCTCCCCAAGCAGGCAGGGTCCCAGCTGGCTTGCCCAGAATTCCTTGGGCCATGACGTGGTGGTAGCCAGCCGCTCAAAGGCGACCAGGTAAGCTTCCGGGTCATCTTCCGCCTTCATCTTTTGTGCCCTTGCCTTTGGGGTCGTCGTCATGGGTCCTGCTGGTACATTGGACGGTATCGCCAGCCCGACCCTCTCGATCAGCGCCATATACCGTTCTTCTATCCGTCTTTCCTCGACCTCCCCTCTGCTGTCCAGCGCCTCCAGCAGCGCAGCTAGTGAAGTGTGATCCATCCCACTCTGACACCACATGTGCAGGTGCAGGAAAGATGCAGTGATCAATAACAGACAGGCAACAATAATCCAGGTGCAAGTTTATTTTATTTATAATCCAAAGTCTGATGACAAATGGTAAATAATAATGAATGGTAGTACACAAGGCTGTGTACTACTTAGTTTAACCCACGGCTTCAGTCCCGAAACAATAAACACAGTCTTTAATACACCCACAATATACAAACACGGTCACCAGTCCAAAGTAGTGCTTGTGGTACAAGTACAATTTATCGTGAAACAAAGTGCAGTGTTTGGGTTTTGTGCTGGCCTGTAGCAACAGCTCCGGATCGTCTTAGGCGTCAATAACAAACAAGTATAATTAGACACGACAAAAAAAAACAAAACTCATGATTCACAATACGGTACTCCTTCCGGTTAGCGTTAACCATAACAAAGGAACAGATCATGTCGCTACGTCCCCTTTTATACTGTCAATCATGACCCCTTGGTTAACGATTGCAACCGCTCCTCCAATCCACGGCTGCCACATCGTTTCCCTTCTGGGTCGATGATTTAGTGTAGCGTAGCTCCATCCCCTTTCTAGATGACCGACATCCGCCTAACCTTGGGAATTAATTGTCTGGCCATCCAGTCCAGGGTACTCTGTACTCTTTACACAGCGCCCTCACAGGTTGGGAGGGAGATTTATCACCAAGAATCATTATGTCTCTGTCACAGTCTTATTTACTTCTTATGGTCATAAATTGACACATTTGCAAACTGGATCATTTGCTTCGTTGGTTTGAAGCTGGTGCTGTTTTTAACAGCATGGTCAGAATTACCTTCATAATGTCTGTAGACAGTTCATTTTTTACGTCTGTTTTTACAAGGTTCATCTGAGAAAAAATTGTTCTAATTCTGCAGTACTGTGTGGCAAAGCCAACATATTAATGGCAAACTTGGCAAGTGTAGGAAAACATGGCTCTCCGCTAGGTGTAGACAAGAGCCTAGTTTTGTGCCAGTTTTCATCAGCTGCCAGATCACGTCTAAGATCCGTCAAGTCAGTCACTTGTTACTGCATAAATTCCATCTAGGCTATCCAGCATATTTCCACATTATAACAATCTGTGGTAAAAGCATTGCAAGCTGGACGATGTCTCCTGAGCTCGCTGTGCTTTGGCTACATGGTTGAAGACAGCGTATACTAATTTCAGCACAGTATTGTTAATTGGCATTCTTCTTTTGATACTTTTCATTTCCATCACATCGCAGTTTAAAGTGGCTTACATCTTTCTCAATCACCAACACAGCAAAGGCAGTGAGCTTTCCTTGCTTTACTGTTGATGGGAGGTGTTTTTTGACACGCTTTGTTAAAGAAAATGCTCGTTCTCCAGGGTTGGGGGTAAGGTTTTCGACGGTTCGGGCCTTCCAGCACCGATTTGTAAAAATATTTCTAAGTCTCCCTTTGCCGCTTGCATTCTACTTCTTCCTGTTTCTTGTGTTTATGCTTTGCTGCCCCCAAAAGAGAAATAGTTTTCTGTATTCAAGCAAAATCAAACTGACTGACCTGGAATTTACTTGTGTCACCACGCGAAAGTGAGCAGGAGTAAGTTCCAGGTCAGCCAGTTTGATTTTGTGTGAACACGTGAGATACACTGCCTTGGTTTAAATGTCAGTGAGTGTTCTTCCAGTTTGTGCGCAATTCTGTATCTGTTTACAAAAAAAAACAACTTTTGTTTTGGGCTTGTTAGGGCTAGTTTGCCTGTGTATTATTCTAGCCCTGCTGGTAAGCCCCCTTTATGAATAGGGCCCTATATATTTTTTTGGATCCACCTTTGTTTAGATCAGTGGTGTGCAAACTGGGGGGCGCGCCCCCCTGGGGGGCCGTGGAGAGTCACTAAAGGGGGCGTGACTATGACTAAAGGTGCATTTCTGTAAATAAAAAAAAGCTAAAATCATAAATGTTAACAAACACTTTCTTAAAAGTCGGAGTGTAAGTGCAGCTCTGCAACATACAATGCCAACTCAAATGTGTCAATGGGCATGGGCTTGCATGTTAAAAGAGCACACCGGACGCGAGCAAAAATAATTAAAACTATTGATTTAAACTGAGTAATGCACAACGCAAGCGAAGCAAGATGCATGAATGAAGCGAGCAAATATAGAAATACATTTGTTTTATTTGTATTTTGCTACGCGCTGTTCGTGTCGCAATGGACCAATCAGAAATAAGGTCAAAGGTACTGTCTTACTCACACAGAGATTACCACAGAAATAAAAAAAAAAATCGACATCAATGAGAATTTAATCATTAAAGTCGAAAAATATAATGTTCTTTATGATGCCAGTGTCCGTTGTTAAAGACAATAAAAAGAAGGACGCACATATCAAGAAATAGCAGAACAATTGGAAATTGATGGTATGTCTATCTCTCTTTATTTCACCTTAATTTTATTCAAAGTGACGGGGAGCGCCATGCACTGGTTTCGTATTTCTGTAAAATGATGCTTCTTTGTTTTAATAATGTTGACCAATAATAATAATAATCACATTAGCTCTTTCACAAGCCGGTGGTATTCCCTAAACTGTTTCCTTTTTAGTGTGTGGTGTTCCCATGTTCTTCTGTGTTTTATTTATTTTATTTAATCCACAAAAGGAGCAAAAGGAGACAGTCTTTTCTTTTCATGACTAGCTACATTTTTTGTACTCGTGCTGTATTCGTGTCGTTCGCTTCGCTCCCGATGTGTGTATTTTGTGAAAACCTAAGATTTAATTGCTGAATGATAAAGAGTTCAGTTACATGTATTTTTTCACAAATTTATTTGTTAGAAATGTTAGCTAAATGTTGACTTGCCAAGTGTAAAAAAAATATTTAAATTCACTGATTTATTTGTTAGAAATAAATCAGTGAACCAGGTTTAACATGTCAAAATGTTCACCCGGAGTGTAAAAAAGAAAAAATAAATAAATAAATTCTAGACTGATATTAAATGTTGATTTTCTGATACGCGTATGTATTTAGCTAAATCTGGATTTTTTTGTGGTTAAGGAAAAAATACGCAAAAAAAACTGTTAAAATATAAAGTTATGGTCTAACGTTTTAATATGGGGGGGCGCAACAAAATGTATGCTAAAAAGGGGGGTGGCATTTAAAAACTTTGAGCAACACTGGTTTAGATCAATTGAATAACCCCCCTTGTGTTTATACAGGAACAAAGAAAATACGATTGGTGACTGTTTACAATACCTGTGGTGGCAGAGTGGAGCTCTATTACAGAGGCCAATGGGGAGCAGTTTGCTGGAATGACTTTGGAACAAATGAAGCTCATGTGGCCTGCAGACAAGCTGGGTGTGGAGAAGCAGAATCATATTCTAGATTTTATAGCTATATTGATGACGTTCCCATTTGGCTGGACAGAGTTCACTGCACTGGGAACGAGACAAATCTCTGGGACTGTCCTTCAGACACTTGGGGCCACCATGAGTGTGATCTCAGAATGCAAGCGGCTGTTGTATGCAAAGGTATGTGATTTCAGAGTGCAACATAGTTGTTAATAGCAGGTATTGCATTTAGGCCAAAAATCTGGTTTCCTAAAGAAAAAAAAAATATTGATTGTAAATAAAAGGAGGCAGTTGCTGTTTAATCAACTTATAATAGATAATAGATAATATATGTATTTATTTATAACGAGAGTAACAAAAACATGTTTTGTTGAGTCTTTCTTTTTTAAATAAAATGATGTATATGTCGCCACTCTGTTGGTTCTGCAGGACTGTGTCTCGTTGATTCTGCATGTATGCAAAGTAAACAAGAGCATTGCTTAGAAAAAATTGCTAAAAGATTATTAAATAGGCATACACATCACAAATGCTGAGGCTGGCAACACCTATCTCTCTCTGGTAGATATATCGAAGTGTATCCTGGTTTAGACAAAGCTATCGTTTGGTAACTTGGCATGTTACAAATGTAACCTGGTTTCAAGTCTTGTTTTGTGTTTGTTACGACCTTTGTCACCCCTACATATGGTAGTGGAAGTGCTATAGCGAAAGAGAGCGTGCATGTGAGATCAGATTGTTTTACTGTTACGTATTCTGCCATAATCTCCCTCGCTCTTCTCACCATATCTTCTGCATATGTCTGAATGCTCATGAGTAGAGGCAGTACAAATCTGCGGGAAAATATGCAAACATTTTAAATAGATATCTGCGGAGTGTTCTGCATAGCATCTTATGTGTTTAATATTTGCATTAATAATGGCTTATAAAAATGTAAATCAAGTATCTTATCAAACAATTATTATTTCCAATTTAATATAAAGCATTTTTGTCAGTAAAATCACATGAGACTTCTTATTGGGCCACATTTTCAAAGCCTCTAGTCTTTAATTCTCCTACTTTTTGAAGGAGACAAAACATCTGTTAATTTAACAAAACTAGAACTGAACAACTAAGATATATTTTATAGGTCACTTTAGCAGTCTGTTTATGGTAATTATGATAACGATGCAGCTGCAGAATATGCTGGATATGTGGAAGACTGTGAATTCTGCAGGAGCCTGCAAATTCTTCCATTTCCACTTCCGTTATCTGCAGATTTGGAATGCCTCTACTCATGAGGTGATCAAACATTTCACCCAGAGGCACACAAATTTGATTGGTGGCGGCCATGTTGGGAGCTTTAATGCATGTGTCATGTCTGAGTGGAAAGGAACAGTTTACAGCAATTCCTCGATTTATCTAGGATTTGCACTTTGATGTGAGCTGCTCTGAGGACGTTCTTTTGAAATGCAGTTGCAAGCCAAAGTGCCGTCTTCAAAGCTGCTCAAGTGAACTTGTTAATGAGGCCACACTCTGAACATTTAACCAACTCATGAGGGCAAACGGGGGAAAAAAAAAAAATTTATAAAAAAATTAAGCAAGATGCCAAAACCACGTCACAAAACAAAGTCTGGTTGCGCTTGTTTTGGCACCTTAATTATACACGAACAACATGTGCTAGTGTTAGTGCTTTGCATTATCATGATTGTGTCCTTAAAGCATTCATAATTGAAACCATTTGTGTTACAGGTGCTCTTCATTTGTCATTGGCTGATGGAGGAAGCCCATGTGCTGGACGACTGGAACTTGCTAGTAGTATAGCAAAGGGTTCATTTCATGATGATGCTATTGATTCCAATGTGGCTCAAGTTCTGTGTTGGCAACTGGACTGTGGATCAGCTGTATCAGTGAAAACAGGAGCCTACTTTGGAGAAACAATTGGCCCTTTCTGGATTGTTCCTGTGCATTGCAATGGGAATGAATCTTTCATCTGGCAGTGCAATTCAGATCTTAGTTTTTCTATAGATTCCGTGAACTATCCCCAGAAAAGTAAATTTGTTGGAGTTGTGTGTTCTGGTAATTGTCATAGTTTTTTCATTATTATTATTTATATACTGAAGAGGCAGAACAAGGTTTTCAGAATTAGGCTAGGCTAGTAATTCCAAAGTGAGATGTTGGCACCTAAATTAATTCCTAAGTATGGTTCCTGGTTTTGATGCTTATTTTATGTCACTTTGGTGGTTGTTTTATCTACTACACAATGCTACACAAGCACAATAAACATTTTCACATCAGTTTTAATAATCAGTGTGAAAACAGATAACTTCCAAACTAACTTCAAAATGATTATTATTGTAAATATATAATGGATAACATTTTATTGTTGCAGTTTCTCTTAGTGACTGTTTGAAAAATATGATAATTGTCTAGATCTCCATTTTTAGTTAATTTTGAAATACATGTAGGTTGTAGAGGGTTCACAGTCAACATCCCAAAACCAGGTAATCTCTGACCTAAGTGAATTCTGATGTAAATTACCTGATCCAGAAGAAGGTCCTTACATCCAGGTTCCAGTCAACTCGTCCCAAAATCTGTCAAATTGGATGGAAATCAACTGAGAAATCAGAGGTAAGTCCGGTCAGACTATTGATGAATAATAATCACAATCAGCTTCAGAATTTCACTAGCCTTTACAAAGCCAGCAAGCAAATTAAAAGTGAAATAATAATAATAAGAAGAAGAAGAATGAGACATCCTCTGTCTGAGTTTTTATTTTTTATAAATAACAACTAGATTTCCGTATGCTTCCGTAATATTTGCAATTTTGGATTCATTCCTAGTGTTACCGCAGAGGAATGGTAAAAGGCTATTCAAGAAATTACTTGTCAGAATTATGACATTTGTCATTTGCTGTATTTTGTCCATAAACCAATTTAAATTTCATAGCTACCACAAGAGTTATTCAGCCCCATGTTGTTAAGGTATGAACTGGAGCTGTGGTAGCATCAGTAAAGTCTTTAAAATTTCACAAACATGAATATAAACTACAAAAATAAACATTACATTTTACATTGAGACTTAACATGTGAAATCTAGTAAATAACCAAGCAGACAATTTGTCCACACATACCTGTGATTCAATATGAAGTGGCATTAGGCACTGAAGCGAAAAGAAAAATGCCAATGCAACACAACATATATCCATTTGTTTCACTCTGAATTTGCTTGCTGGCTTGGTAAAGTAAAGGCTAGTGAAATTCTGATGCTGATTGTGATTATTATTCATCAATAGTCTGACCGGACTTACCTCTGATGTCTCAGTAATCCGAGTTGATTTCCATCCAATTTGACAGATTTTGGGACAGGTTGACTGAATCCGGATGTAAGGACCCTCTTCTGGATCAGGTAATTCCCTGATCCAGTAAGTCTTTTTTCATCTGCACTTTTTTTGCCATTTTAAAACATCATAACAAATGCAAGACATTTTCTAATAGCTTTCTTTTATTTTACTGAATTGTTGCTATATGTAATCTGTTTAAACATGATAAATAAATGAAGGGATGCCGATTCAGTGTTTAAAGTATTCCATTAGGACGTCATGCGAATTAACAAGAAATGTCAATTCACTTTTCTGAATCTGAAATAATGATAATTAGTCTTAAATAGTATTATATTTAATACCTGTACTTGTATTAAAAGATCACAGAGCTCCAAGACTGGTGGATGGGGAGGATTCCTGCTCTGGTCGGGTGGAGGTGCAGTTTGGAGAAACCTGGGGGACCCTTTGTGATACACACTGGGATATGCACGATGCCAGTGTGGTCTGTAAACAGCTGCAGTGTGGAGTTGCAGTAGCTACCCCTGGAGGGGCTCACTTTGGTGAAGGAAAGGGTCCAATGTGGGAGGAACAGTTTGACTGTTGGGGCAATGAGTCCATTCTGTTTGACTGCCCTGTGTCAAGGAAGGATCACAGCTGCACTCACGGGAGCCACGCTGCTGTCACCTGCTCTGGTAGGGGAAGTAAAAGAAAGAATAAGAATACTTATTGATTTATTAGTGTGTCTTTATATACTGCTGAAAATTCTAGCACCTGCTGCAGAACTGGTGACCAGCTAAGAGTATGGAACTGAAACAAATACCGTATTACTTCGAATTAACGTCGCTCACGAATTAACGCCTCACTCAGATATCAGCTATTTAAAAGACACCACCCTCGAATAAACGCCGCTCTCAATAAAGAAACGTAAAAGTATTTTTTTTTTTACCCCTGCTCAAAAAATAAAAATATAAACGCGCAACTCCTATGTACATGACACCCCCGAAGAGACTGCAACCTCAATCCAGCAGTTGTTTTGTTTTTTATTCAATTGGAATTTTACTCAGTCCTGTACAATTATATTAAAAAAAAACAAGAAAAAAAAAACTTGCTTACTATCTATGAGAAGATTTAGTTTCGGTTTCTCTTACAGAGAGTCCTCCCCTGACCTCCCACCTAATAGGCTCTCATTAACTGTCAGTAAATGTACTGTATTCAAGCCCCAAAAACACACATGAGTATAGTGCTGCAGATCGGAGCCTCTCATGGCGCAGTTTCTAAAATATTGCAGCGTTTGTAAAGCATAGTATTATTAATAAAGGCCGCCCTCGTATAATCGCTGCCCTCCTTTAAGGGCCGTAGTCATTTTGATCAATTTAAAATAAATGCAGCGGCGCCAAATTGAAGTAATATGGTATTTGCTTATACAAGTTTACCACAGTATTTTTGCAGTTTTACTAAGTTTGCCTTCTATATGCTATGCTTTACCATGCTTTCACTATGCTTTATTACACTGCTGTGTTGTTACTATGGTAATCTTTATAAGGGTTGACTGGGTTCCTACTGAAAATCCAGCTTGCAGCAATGATATTGATTTATTGCAGACAACAACAACATTTTCATTTTCTTGAGTCAAATCCGTATGTGATTCTAGACAGTTCAGATAACAGTATATATGAGATATCAATTGTGCATGATGTTTTCTTTGAATTGTTTCAGTAAACAACTGTTAGAATACTATAATGATAAACATGTTTTCGAATGATTGCAGGAAAGGATGGGCCCCAGTTAGTGGGTGGGGGCAGCAGGTGTTCAGGCCGAGTAGAGATATTACATGGAGGCCTCTTGGGTGCTGTATGTGATGAGTACCTGGATCTGCAAGATGCTGATGTGATCTGCAGACACCTTCACTGTGGTGCTGCCACTTCCACACCTAAAGGATTTCACTTTGGAGAAGGGACTGGCCGAGCCTGGAAAGACAGCTTTCACTGCAGAGGGAACGAATCACGCCTGGGGGACTGCATGGTGTCCTGGGACCAACGGGTGTGTGGCCATGGGAGTGATGCCAGCATCATCTGCGCAGGTAAGACAAGCTGGCTTCAGTGGGTACAGGACAAGCTAAAAAAGCATTATATTCTTGACTAAGACCATGTGGTATGGCTGAGGCCCTGCTGATGTATATAGCATGATTTGTATTGTGTTTGTTTTCCTTTCACTTGTTTTTGTAAATACTTTTTGAAAACTTAAAAAGGAGCCAGACGCTCTGCAGGGACTTGCTTGCCAGCTGTGTGTGTTGACAGGGAATGGCAGCCAGGGGTTGGGCGGCTGCAGATCCCTGACCGGCCGGTGGACGTGTCTTGGCAGAGCATTTCATGATAAAAGGCAGCAGCTGACACACCTTGAGGCTGATGAGCCAGGACTGACAGTACCGTGGAAACGGCTTCCACGGAACTAAGTTCTTGAGTATTGATCATCGCGTGTGAAACTGGGGTCTTTAGTAATACAACAGAGTAGGAAAATAGTTTCCTGCAAGAGTATATTGAAGGTAAGACAGGATGGGCAGGATTTTGCCCATCCTGTTCTGGCAGAAATTGATATGTAGCATTGATTTTGGCATTTTCAAGCAGTCGTTATGCCTATTTCTTTATTAGATAATCGTGCTAATGTGATTTCCGAATCAATTATTATTTGGAGGCTTAACTGACAGCCCTAGTCTGTATAGGGCATTTTGTCAACCTCGGATTCTGCGGGAGGAAGTACCCCCACATGGGAAGTTGTTGGCTTCCTATGTGGGGGTAATTAGTATTGTTATTAGCGTTATTAGCAGCGTTTTTGTTTTCATTGTTAAAAAAAAAAAAAAGTTTTTATCTCTGAGGGTATAGTACACAAGAGCGTAAAGGGTTAATGAAAAACACAGTTTAGGTCATTTGTTTGTGATTTATTCGTCATATGTTAACATTTTATAGCAATTACAGGTTTGAAAACATTATTATTATTTTTTTCAAAATGTGTCTTACTGCACACCCGGTAGCAGGTTATTCCACTTATAAAATGGCTATGTTTATTTTCTAAACTTTAAATTAGGTTTTATGCAATGTATCCTTCTGCCAGTGCAAAATAGTTCCTATTCTTTGTCTTTAGAAGCTACAAATTTGCTGGAAAAATGTATTACTGCTGAGTACATTTTTGCAATTTGAAAAACTATAACTGCTTATTTTCATGTTTTATACACTTTGGTAAGTAAAGCTGACGTTTGAAATCACTGTTTCCCTCTTACAGTAATCATACTCGTACTTTTATTTGACTCAGAATCTACTGGACAGTCAGCAAGGCATGAGTGATGCAGAATGTCACATCAATCATATCAGTCAACCTGAACAAAACTGTTGACTGCATTATAATTAGGGGTCTACTTAAATCGCGGTAAATTTACGTATTTTTCACGGGTATGTTGCGGAATAAAATTAGGATTTTGCGGACATTTCGCGGACCTGTTTAAACATTAAATAAACCTAAGTAGACAGTATTTCAGAACACTATAAAGCCTAAAAATAGTGCTACTTGCTTCCTTACTAAAACATAGTGCTGGCATTTGTTAAAGGCGAGTATGCAGCATCCCCCTACAGTTGACTTGCCCATACATTGAGACTGCATGTTCTGCATCCACTGAATTGGTTGGAAGTTAAGGCAAAGCTTTGCCAAGTTATACAGATGTGGAAATCGATTAGAAACAGTCCCAAAACTTGGTTACCCAAGGGCATCTGGCATACTTTAATAAGGTCAATGTATGCAGTACTTTCGTTGTCATGTTATTTGTCTCATCCAATAATTTATTTTATTAGTACCGAGTCAAAACAAAGAAGACGTGGCTATTCAGGTCTAAAATTCAAAATGTAAGCAGCAGGTTGAAGCGAGGTGGCTGTGCTGGATCATTTTAGTACTGATTTAACTTGCAGACAGGAATACTTTTTGTCTCGGCTGACTTTCCAGTTTGGTTTCTGAAAGCTGTTTATTTTACGTTCTGTTTCTGTAGTAGCCTTTTGTTTAATGTTTGATTCTGAAGCTAAATAGCGATCGATCGTATTTTCTCCAAATACACATTAAGATATGGAAAACAATTACCTCAGTCTGCATGAACAGTTCCTTTGGGAAATATCTTGAAATGATCATCAGCCGAAATATACCTTGCTTTTTTTGTCGTCCATTTCTACTATTTTCCCTCCAATGCTGAAAACTAGATTTTAGCAACCTAAATCAAAACAATGCAGCACCAACTTTGTCCCGCCCCCTCCTGCACAGTACAGATCACATAAAAGCAGTAAAGACGCACTGATAGACTGATTAAAACTTTGTCATTTGAATAGTAAACAAGAATGTTAACTGCTTTGGATAATTTATTTTGTAATTGTTACTTGTGGACGTTTTTTTTTGTTTGTTTGTTTTTTGCTTAAGTGCAATGCACACGGGACGGCGAAGGAATAAAAAAGGGCTATCTACAAAAGGAAGACACGTAGTTTGCGTCGCTTGTATTGTGCAGTAGTTCATTTAAACAAGGTTTCTTTTTTTCCCTCTCCGTACTTGTTTGTATTCATTGGCCCCTAAGAGGTGAATTTCGCGAAATCGCGATTTAGGCAGGTCCCTAATTATAATACACAACAGTGATGTCTGTAATTACTGCAGTGCATTTCACTTTTTATACCATATTCTTGAAATTTTGTTGTTCTTGTTTTTTGTCATACATTGTCCCTTTGTTGTTGAGATCCAACACAACCAATCTCCAGCCCGATTTTAGATCCAGCAGTCCAGCAGGATTTGGTACTTCAACCCGGGGCTTCAGCCTCAGCCGAGGAGATGGAGATTTTGAGAATTTAAAGAAAATTGATTGATCTTCAGAGGTGATTTGTCCCTAGCCGTGCATGGTCATGTGATCATGTCCAGCCATTCACAGTGTTTAATTTATCCAAGCCATTTTATAATTGTACATATTTTCATGCTAACGTTCACACTGAATGTCGTCACACTGAATGTCGCCACACTTCTCACAGTGTTACAGATAGTGTTTATGCGCTACTCTAGTGCCACTAAGTACCACTTAAGAAAAAAATCTGATTTTCAGGTTTTTTGCTATGCATCGAAAATTGAAGTAGCTAATTCCATGGGTTTTTTTTTTTCCTGTGATGTCGAAATTTCGTTTTTCTGGAGGGAAACTAAATACCGGACTCCACATCCCACAGGATCAAGCTGATAAGATTTGTCTCTTTGAAGAAATTCATGGAACCATAGTTTGACTACACACTTCCTATAGCGTGATAAATTTGTGCAGTATAAACATGAACACGCTGCTTCATATTCTTGTGACAAAGGAGAAAGAATTCAGAGATTCTAAGCTTTTTTTCTACTCATGCCATGCTATACAGACTCCCCAAAAAATAATCAAGATGTGTATATTCATTTGTTTTTCCAGAGGAAGACTGGCTGTTAAGGCTACGTGGTGGAGAAAGCCGCTGTGATGGGAGCGTGGAGGTGTTCTTGAACAGCACGTGGGGAAGAGTTTCAGACACTGAATGGGATTTACAGGATGCCAGTGTTGTCTGCAGACATTTAAACTGTGGCCTTGCAATAGAAGCATACAACCCCTCTAAATATGCTCCTGGGAATGGCCCTGTCCTTCTATCACAGATTGAATGTAAAGGAAATGAATCTTCACTGCAAGGCTGCCACTTTTCTCAATCTAACGAATCAGCAAACTCCAGTGTTAGCGTAGGGGTTCTGTGTACAGGTGAATGTTTATTTTGAATTCAATAATACAAAAAAAAAATCAATATGAAACGTATTGAATAAAAAAATGCGACACCACTTAAAAAAAGACTATGGGCCTGTGACAGGATAGCCGCAGGATAGAAACAAAATACTTTTATTTACCAAAACACAAAATAAAAAGGCACAAGGGCCAAACAAAAGGTACAAACACAAAACAAAGGTTTCCAAAGAAAACACCAATTTTGGATAAACCAAAAAAAACACCCAAATTCTCACCTCAAACACTTACTCCACTCTCCAAACACTCTCCAACTCACTGCCCACACACTCCTCCTTTTATACAGATGCCAATTGGGCAAGTCGCACCTCATTAGCTCCAGGCACATTTCAAACATTCCACACCCAAACTCGTTAACTCACAGAATCACACACCAAACTCACCCTCACTCACTACACCCTGCCACAGGGCCATATTTTGATACACACAAAAACAACATCATCACCACCAAAATCCCTCTGGTGAACATGATATTGACACCTCGAATGATTGACCAACAGAGCAGGCACAAACACTCTCACTTCACAGGGTAAAGGATTTCCCACCTTATCCCCATAACCAGGCACTAACAAACTGTTAATACCCTGTTGTTGTTAATGTCTTTCCCTGTGATCAAAATCGGGCCCTATGTTTTTGCTGTATTACAGTAACTAGAGAAGACCTCTGTATTGTACATTGTTCACTGGTGGAATAGGTATACATTTTGCTTAAATCCTGATTTGTACTGCACGTGTTTGACAGAGCACCTCCAGGTGAGATTGGCAGGCAGTGGCAGCCAGTGTGCAGGAAGAGTGGAAATGTACCACAGGGGCTCCTGGGGGACAGTCTGTGATGGTTCCTGGGACTTACCCGATGCTGACGTTGCATGCAGGCAGCTTGGGTGTGGACCTGCAGTACAAGCCCCTGTCTCTGCTGCTTTTGGGGAAGGCTCTGGGCCAGTCTGGCTGAACGATGTCAAGTGCCTGGGAAACGAATCAGCTCTGTGGGAGTGTCCTTCAGCAAAACGGGGAGAACAGAATTGCAGACACAAGAAAGATGCTGGGGTTGTGTGCTCAGGTAAATTAAATACACATATAAAAGTGTGGATACATTGCAGATTCAGAAACTGAGCAACAGAAAAGTGTGTCAATCCTTCTAGTATGTTCACATTTATGCTGTTATCACTGGTTTGAATTCCATTATCCTTATGTTTCTGTTACAGGTACAAATCGTGTGCTAGTACACAGCCAATGAAAACTCTTTTTTAATGTTTCAGAGTTTAAGGATCTTCGCCTAGTCAGTGCTGAGTTTGACTGTGCTGGGAGACTGGAGATATTCTACAATGGAACCTGGGGAAGTGTCTGCTCCAATAAAATGAGTTCCACCACTGTAAACATGATCTGTCAGCAACTGGGATGTGGAGGCAAAGGCACACTGCAGTACATTAACCAGTTTGGAGCAGGCTCTGGTCCTAAATGGCTTGATGAAGTGGACTGTCATGGGTTTGAGTCTGTCCTGTGGCAGTGCTCCTCATTGCCATGGGGACAGAATACATGCCAGGACTCTGAAGTTGCTGGAATTGAGTGTTTAGGTGAGAAGTCACGTGTGAGTGTACAGTGGGAGTCATGGTATTTACTCCGGCCAAGTTAGAATGGAGAGTGGAGGATGACTGCTGTGACTACCTATAAAGTACTGAACTTTATTGGAAAATATAGGGTGTTACTGCAGATATCCCAGCGTAGGTGTGCAGAAAACCCATTACTTGGATAACGTCACCAGAAGTGGACGAGGCTAAAACCGTAAAAATGCATAATTAAAATGTTTTATTGTGCAAGATGCATAAGTGGTATGTAGATACACATATCTTCTGAATAACTGCCTTTAAGAAATGTTTTCCTTGTTTACAAAATGATTAAGTTTCAATCAATAATAGTCTGACAGTGTTGTTTAATATAGAAACTGTCTTGATCAAACTGAATAAAATGCATAATTTGTCACCTTTTTTTATCCTTTTGATATGAAATTTTTTTTTTCACTTTCCTTAGTTACCTTATAAATGTGATTTCTACAGTGAATTGTGGGATTGAAGTCTTAGGCATTAAACCCGATAAAGAAATATATATCCCAGTTTCTACAGCAGTAGCTTATATTAGGTTTAAAGAAAGGTCACATTTACATGATAAATCAGATGTATTTGCAAGTTTTGCAACATATTTTCATTGTAAGTTTACAGCCTTGGTACAGCAGTACAGTAAACATGTCAGCACCCCAGATGAGAGGAAAATGTGTTTCCAATCGACTGTTAAAACACACAATAAAGAAGTTAATTCCCATTGATTGGTAGTCAATAATAAATGTGAGGGAAATGAAGCATTTCTGGTTTTGAAATCAACACATTAATAAATAGGTGTGTTTTGACTTATTTAATAGCTGTCGACAAATACTTCCAAAGGCAGGTTAAGATGCACTGATGAAGGCTTGATTGCCACAACGCGTTTGTTTGTTATGTTTCTGCCATTATATATTTTTTTCTTTAATTAAAAAAGTTATTTTATAAGGAGTGCTGGCTTCTTTCTACTTTTTTTAAGTTTATTAGGATGCATGTGATGCATTTACTAGTTAAATGGGGAATTCAGTTGTACATTGTGAACGTTCTATCTGATCTCCCTTACACAGAATCACACTTCACTGACTGCCAACCTGCAGCTGATGCTCCCTCTTTCCTCCTGGATTGGCTCTCTATCTTTATAAGAGAGTTTGACAGTCACCACAGTTTTGAAATCAGGAGCTGATTTATTGCTTTTGTTATTGAAAAAAATTTGCTCTGAATGTAATAGGATTTTTAATTACTAATCTTACTTGAAAAAATAACTCGTTACGAGTACTTGTTTGTACTCGTTTCTCAGCATGACTCAAGTAATCTATTGGGAACTCAGTGTTTATTATTTTTTCTTTTTTTGCAGGACACACTAGGAAGCCTGCTGTTACAACTATTTCCAAAGAAAGAGTCTGTGCAGGTAAATATTGTGTCTCTGAATTCAACTTGTTCTAAGAATTAATATTAATCCTCTGTATGATGATGTACGGGTTTTGCTTAATATTACTAGTTTATGAAGTGAGAGAAAACTTTGATTAAAATAGTCAATTAATATTATACCTTATATTTAGCTGTTTTTTAAACCAAATACTAGTTAATAACTCTACGTTTTTAAAATACATTACATGATGTGTAACCCTCCATAGACCCAAACTGACCCATCGTTTGTCTTGTAATTGCAGAAGGGCAGGTGAGGCTGGTAGGAGCAGACAGCCCGTGCTCTGGCAGAGTTGAGCTGTGTTACAGTGGGTCCTGGGGTACAGTGTGTGATGATTCCTGGGATCTCAATGATGCCCACGTGGTCTGCACACAGCTGCTCTGTGGCTCTGCAGTAACTGCTACCCAGGAAGCCCGTTTCGGAGAAGGCAATGGGACGATCTGGCTGGATGATGTGAACTGCAGGGGCACAGAAATGTTTCTGTTGGGCTGTCGCTCCTCTACACCGGGGCTTCATAACTGTGAACACAATGAAGATGCTGGTGTAATCTGCTCTGGTACAGAAAGACACTTTTCACACTTTGACAGTTCCCCAAAAATGTGGCAAAAGCATTTCTTATGAGACACACAAATAATGACTTTACAGTTAGCATGGTTGTTTTATATATATTTTTAAATACCGTATGCAGGGCGGGGGGCTGGGGGCAGTGGAAACTATTTGTACAAAGGAGCTTTTCTACTTAAATCCATAAAACTAACTGCTGCAGAAATGTTCAGTAAACTGTCTTCCCACTAGAGCCAATAGAGCTGTTTAAAAACCCCTTTAAAAACTGTGTTGTGTGCACTACTCCCAAAAGTACAGAGTTTCTAAACCAGGTCTTGCAAGCCACAACACAATTTATCTATGCCAGGTTACGTTTACCTTTGTGCGTGAAGTATTTCAGTATAAGCTGTGTTTGGGGCCTGCCCTGTTGAGTTCCGGGATAGTCTTAATTGTGCTTAATTAAGCGGTGCACTCTTCTCAAAGGCCCTGTCTAAGCCCTCCTGTGACCCTGTCCTTTCAGGAGCAGTGCAGTCTTCCGAAGCCCAGCCGGCTGGGTGGCTCCAGGCTTTCATTGTCACCTGCCTGATTCTGGGGATTCCTCTGTGTGCAGTGTCAGCCGCTCTCCTCATCACAACATGCAGATACAGGAAACGCAAAGGTAGGGCTGAGTATTTAAGACAGCATTGGATCTGTCAACATGTACATCTCAAGGGTGGGCCCTCTGGAGGGGCAGCAATACAGTGGAAGTGTTTATTTAATAAAGCTCTAAATGCCTGTCATTGAATTATAGGCTGAGGCTGAGATTGGTGGGCGTGTAATTAATCTCCTCTTAGCAACTAATGGGTTAACAATACTGACATGAGCATAAGAGCTGTACTTAGCTCTCGACTACAGAGCATGTTCTTTAGTTGAATGGTAAGGCGTTCATTTTGAACAGTGAGGTTTGAGATTTGTGTCCAGCCCTTGCCTTTCATTACAGGAAAGCACCATGATTGCTGCCCTAATTGATCCCTCCTCTCAATCCTATTTAAACCTCAGGTTAAACTACTTGTTGCTGACACAATCACATGTGCTGCCTAACATGACAAGTAAACTGCAATGCTACTGTATTTAAGTAGGTCCTCAGGCCCCCAATTAAAATTTATAATAAGAAAATATTCATTCCCCAGGCCCTGGATCCAGTGAAGGCTATGACCCTGTTTATGAAGAAATTGACCAGAGATTACACATGAAAAGATTGGGTCACTCAGGTAGGTATAAAGGAAGGTTCCTGTGAACTGCATTAAGATTTGTTAGCCGTTTACTTTTAGTTTTATTTTGAGGATCGATATTCATTACCATATTGGGCATTCTTCGAGTAATGAAATAGTAAATTAGGAGGTGAAGTGGTCAGGCCAGATAGTTCCTTAGCTATCCAAGACTGACCAGAACAAAGCATGCAATTTGACTAATATGGAGAACTGAGAATACAATCACGTGCTGTACACAGAGTTGAGTGTCAGTTCTATACAGCAGTTCCTATAAGCAAGGTCCCCAAGCACTCAATAACTAATAAACTGTGTAATGTTATACCGTACACAACAGCACTCACATCAGTCTGTGCTCTATCCCATTAGAAAAAAATGAAAATATGTATTTTGTTTTTGCATGAAATCAGGGAGTGGTGAGGGGACAGAATGGTTATCTAGCCATGTTGTTGGTCTTTTAACACCCAACTTGACAACATTTTGAGATCAATCATCTACTAGGAATCGGACGATCGCTGATGGCTAGAATGGCTTCCCCTTGTTTGTAAATTTGCTTATTTTCCTGTGCTCTGAGGTTCCTGAATATATATATATATATATATATATATATATATATATATATATATATATTTTTCAGACAGTCTTCTTTTCTTTCTGTGTTTACTGTTTTATAGCTGAACTTCCTGAATCTAGGTGTGAGGATGTTGGCAGTGACACAGAGGAAGTTGAGGATGTTCCGCAAGAGAAAGCTGCTGAATATGATGATATTGAAGAGAATGACTACGTCAGTGAAACAGAGGACAGTGGTAAGGTGCTCTGTGACACTTGGCAGCTGGACACACAGCATATAATCTACACTGTTTAACACTAAAACTACCAAGGCGGTCAATTTGACCGTTTGCAGTTTTTAAATTGAATTTACTCCGCCTGTCTGGCAGATATGAGCCTGTCCGTTTATGACCTTTCCTAAATATATGTATTAATTATCCTGACAAAGTATGAGGCATGGGGATGCAAAAATGAGGGAGATATAATACCTTCATACTCCAGACTAGTCAAATTGACTGCTACATAGAAAACAATCGTATTTTGCTTATACAGTACAGTATTCTATTTTTTTATTTGTATTTATCAGTCAGTATTGCGCTGGCGATGTATTGAACTGTGATTAAATCAGTCTGCAGCCGTTACATGAATGGCTTCTTGTAATCTAAGGTGTCTATTGCAATTCAATCAGCCTTTTGTAGCGTCTACTGTCTGTCATGTGAGCAGGTATCTCCTGTGATCTATTTTTAGATTCACTCAGGTTACTATATATGTCAGAAGTTACCCAAAGGAATTCAGTCTTCAACAATTACACTGGAGAAAGTGAAAACGAGTCGTCAAAGACCTAAGACTGCTAAAGAATGCTTAGAGTTACTACAGAATTTATCTGAAAGTGAATCAGGAGATGAAAAAGTTGTTGCCACTTACAGTGATGAAACTGCCACTGGTGGTAAGGACAGTGCCAGTGAAGTGCCAGGACCAAGTGTACAAAGAAATCGCCCCAGGGAACACCTGGACACAGAACCGGACTCGCAAAGGGACGCAGAAGAGGACATGAAAGAAGACATGCTCCTGTGGCATCCCCTGCACCTGTACCAGCCGCTTCACCTGTGTCAGCCCCTGCGCCGCACGGCAATTGGCAAAAGAGAAGGAAAAAAGCCTGGTTGGAACTGTAAATAAACAAAGGAGAGAACCTTTGAGATCAATCATCTACTAGGAACTGGACGATCGCTGATGGCTAGAATGACTTCCTCTCTCTCATTTGTAAATTTGCTTATGTTCCTGTGTTCTGAGGTTCATGAATATATATATTTTTTCAGTCTTCTTTCCTCTCTGAGTTTGTTTACTGTTTTATAGCTGAACTTCCCGAATCCAGGTGTGAGGATGTTGGCAGTGACACAGAGAAAGTTGAAGATGTTCCACAGGAGAAAGATGCTGAATATGATGATATTGAAGAGAATGACTATGTCAATGAAACGGAGGACAGTGGTAAGGTACTCTGTGACATTTGGCAGCTGGACACACAGGATATAATCTATACTATTTAACCCAATACGTTGTAGTAGAACATTAATACTGTGTGTTCTCCAGTTGAAGCTTTGTTTTCTGATGGCACTTCAGTGGGTTCATATTCTCTGTGTAGACATAGCCTGCATGTTTGGCAAAACCAGAGACAATAGGCTTACCTACATAAAGCAGTGCTGCTGTGTTTGTGTAAATGCTGTTAAAGGAATGTTTGTGTTGCTTACCGGTTTGTAGCTGAGCTTCCTGACGCTGGCTATGACGATGTCGGCCATGACACACACACAGCTCGGGATGGCCAGTTAGACCCTGATGCTGATTACGATGATATTGAAGAGAATGACTACATAAATCTATTCGAGAACAGCGGTAAGTCTTATCTACTTGACATAGGGTAATAAACAATGACGAACAGTGTTTGCTTTTCTGAAATGTGGATGAATGTTGTTATCTGATGTTGTCCCCTAGTTTATTTGGTTTCAGTTCTGATTTTGGTGCTCAATGTTTTACAGGTGGGGGTGAGTATAATGATGTTGAGGGAAGCACACGCCAGAACTACGCTGCCAACACAGGAAAATTAATACAGAGCCCTGTCAGGACAGTCTATTTCATTGTAATAACTGCAGCAGTGACATAAATACATGTACAATATGTAGTTCAGCATTTAAGTTTAATTATAACAATATTTAATTAATCAAATTAAACACTCATACACTGAAAAGCACTAAAATATAGTAAATCAAAATGACAAAAAAAATTATATATTATATAATTTGTCTGTAAAGGTTTCTTTGTTTGTTATATTCTTCTTAGTTTAACTTGGTGGTAATGTTCAGTATTGTCTGAAGATGTGTGCTTCTCTCACTGTTAAAGTCTGACTCTTTGAATGTCTTCCAGCTGGCTCTTTATATGATGATACTGGAATTTATCTTGAGCAGGAGACTCTAGTCAGAGGTGGGTTTTTGCATTGCATGTATGAAAAAATTATGCGTACAGTATAAAGAAGGGCAGCAGTGTGGAGTAGTGGTTAGGGCTCTGGTCACCTGACCGGAGGGTCGTGGGTTCCTTCCCAGGTGGGGGACACTGCTGCTGTACTCTTGAGCAAGGTACCTTACCTAGATTGCTCCAGTAAAAACCCAACTGTATATATGTAAAAATAATGTGTAAAAAATTATGTAATTGTATGTAAAAATAATGTGATATCTTGTAACAATAGTAAGTCTCCCTGGATAAGGGTGTCTGCTAAGAAATAAATAATAATAATAATAATAATAATAATAATAATAATAATAATAATAATAATAATAAAAAGAAGGCTAACCGGACAACATAGCTCTGGCCAGAGGGTAATACACTTAGGAGAAGGTGAATATGCTTCCAAATGTCTTCTAAATCACTCAATGTGGAAGTGAATTAGAACTGAAGGACACGAGTGTATCTTGCTGCTGCATGAAATGTTTATTTTTTCTGTATTTTAATTCCAAGCCTTTAAATATTCTAACTAAAGTCTCTTTGTCGTTGTTTTCTTGTAGGGAATTGAAGGAAGCAGCAGACAGAAGTACTCCATGGCCTTTCTAATAGAGTTTGCTTGAGCTGTAACGCATGCGAGCTAGTCAGCACTTCACACACTGCGCTCGGACTTCCCTTCAGACTCGCAGCTTTTACAATATTTATCATTTTTACTGTGGAGACAGTTGAAGAATGTGCACTTTGTGACTGTCTTCACATTGTGTTCTGAATGTTCTGAAGGATGGAATGTATTATCTTTGGAGGCTATATATAGGTTTTCTACACCAAAATCAAATTAACTTTACCAGTCATAATTGTATTTGGACCATAAGCCTTTCTATTGCCTTCATAACTAAAGTTATGAAATATTGTTTACTTCACCAGACTGAAGTGCAATTGTAGATGAGTTCTTTCTTTTATTAAAGTCCCTTCATTGGCAGGCAAGCACTACTGAGATTTATTGCAATCTAAGTGAAGCTGGTGTGAGTCGATCATTGGGGGGTAAGCTGTTGCATTTCGAACCCTAGAAAGGTCATTATATAGAACTATTAATATGTAATCAACACCTTATTGGTAACTCCATTTGTTTATAAATCAAAGAACCCACACCAATTCACCAGTTCAATCCAGTCCTGCATTGCTGTGCTTTAGCTGCGCTGTTGATGAAGTGTTGTTATTAGTTTGTATTATATTGCTTTGAAGAATGTATACCTTAATTCCCAGTCATGTTGTTGATCCTGAATCACTTGGATCCTTTAAGACCAGTCTGACAAAGTCTTAAAGGATCCAGGTGTTTAAGGTTTGTTGTACTATAACCCTTAAACACCTGGAAGAGAATATTAATTTAATGGAGATGTAACCTATAGTACCAACCCTAAACAGAGTTCAAACTGTATTAGTTTAATGTGTCGAAACATATGCTTAATGATTGTCACTTTGATACATGTAACTTTTAAATCCATATATTTTGGATTATGTTGCTTTAAATGCTTTAAAATGTACTGCCATTTTTTATGAGTAATAAAATTTTAATACTGAAGAACATTTAGTAGCTTTTTGTATATGTTTCTGTTTGCGTCTTGAATGTGTTTTTTGCGATTCCAAAATGAAAAACTGCTACATACTGTAGATGTAAGTTAAAAAGATGCAGTCTTAATTAGTTCCGATTGGTTGGTTAAACTAAGCACTGGATTTCACCAGCAGGGGGCCCTCTCCATTGGGTTTCCAGACCATTTGTATGAAGCACTGAGCTTTAAGCCAAACTGCTTTCCTGACTTGTGTCTGGATTTTTGACTGATTCATTTACAACAAACATTTGTTGTACTTCATTGTCCCCTGTGAGGGTTTACTATAATTTGCATTTCAGAAGAGTTTTCTGATGTTGTGTGCAAATGCATTACACAATGGCAATCATTTATTTACTGATCTCTAGAGGCAGGCCCAAGTTCTCTAACTGTATGTGGATTTCTCAAAGGTCACTTGTGAGCTAACCGTATCAATGAAGTTTATTTTAATAATCATATAATACATTTTTTTCCTGTAATTTTGTATTATTGATTGTAAAAATGCAAGACATTGTATTGTATTTAAATATACATTAGTTATACCTAGTTACGGTATTCCAGTAACTGTAGGAGGTTGTTTCTGTTTTGTATATTTAAACTTACGCTTGTATATATTGACAATTCCTGCCATATGCTTAAAAAATAAGAGATTAAATTCAAGGTCTTTCCAGACCATTTGTATCAAGCACTGAGCTCTAGGCCAAACTGCTTTCCTGACTTGTGTCTGGATTTTTGAGTGTTTATTTTAATTAATAAATTAACATGAATTAACACAGGAAATCAACCGCAACTCTAGAGGTATATAACTGTCGGGAGTCAGGTCGCTGGGCTGTCCACTGGCCATAATGTGTCGACCCAACAACACGCCAACAAAATACCAAGTAGCCAAAAGTACCGACTACGCCACCTACTGGATAAAGGACAGTAGGACCCTGGATATATTTTATGTTAAGTATTTAAATACTGGACACACAAGTTCGAAATTCTACACCCGGGCCGGAACAGTTGTAACATTCACCAATTAATGCACAGAGACACTGAAGTACAATAAATTATAGTTCTTTATTAGGAAAAGGCTATAAAAAAGGATTTAAAATATATAAAAAAAAGTGTCCCAAAAAAAAATGTATTTAAGGTCTGCGTTTGACTCGGAACCTTAAAGTATCAAAATAACAAAAAGATGTTACCAGACTTTGCTATTAACACAGTCCAAAGTACCAAATTAAACAAATCCAAAATCTTCAGTAAGTAATCAGGGGGAGAGGGGGTACAAACAAAAACAGAGTCCGGGAACTGTTCACGGTCTAAAAACAAGCGGGAGATAAAATCCAAACAAAGAAACAAATGTGCCAAAAACCAACACACACACACACAAAAATACATATATAAAAAGTGCAAATATTCCACACACCAAAAAAAAAACCCTAAAATATAAAAACCAGTTAGTTTTAAAACACAAGACAATAGTCTAACAGCTAGAAAAATAACCGGGGTCGACCCGACGAATCTTAAAACACTACTATCCTCACAGACATATACATACTAAAAACACCAACAGCCAAGGGCAGAGCCACACTAAAAGAAAAGCGAACCGATCAGACACTTAGCTCCACTCTGGGCGATGATGATATTCAACGTTGGTGTCGTTACTCTCGGTCCAAGGCTGATTTGCAGACCCGATTTATGTCGTCCTCCACTTTTCCACGGGGCTTGCCAAGGCTATCTGTCTATTGTTACCTGGTTCAATAATCATCTTCACCCTCGCTCACCACTTCTAGTTCAAAGCCCACTGCTGACTCACTCAATTTTTTTTTTTTTTTTTTTTTTTTTTTTTAGGATTTTTCATTTTTGTACACTGGGGTAATTTTAAATCACTACTTTTAGTTTTGTAGCACCCGGGAATGGTACTCGTTCTTTCTGATCGGGGTGGGATCAGTCAAGCACAATACCAGAAGGAAATAAAACTAAGACCACAACCATATGCAGGGCAATGAATATCATTTTATTAAATACAGGTGGTTAACTATAGTTAAACAAATAGGACAAGAGTACAATACACAGTCACGGCATTAGGTTTGCAATGTTCAATAAAAACAATAGCCTAGATTTTCAATTATAATTAAAAAAATAAAGTGCAGTGCTGCTCAACACAATCGCGGAGCCGGGGCTTACTAAAAACAACAATAAAACCAATACTTTAAGAACTCCCCGTCCCCAGCACGCCTATAAATACTAATTTTGTTTCTATTTTCTGTTTTTTTTTCTTGACTTTTGATCCAATACAAATTTAAATAAAAAAAAAAAACTACTTTGCACACCACTGGACGACCATATAAACTACAGCTCCCACAGGGTGTTGTGATTGTATTAATGGTCCCACCCCAATCCCCTCTTTTGATTGGCTACGTATAGCAATGAAGCGTGCTGTGGGTCTGGGGTTGATGACGTTTCCTGTTGTGAAGTTTGCGATGGAAGAAAATGAAGCTCTGAAAAAACAGATAGAACTGTTACAAAGTAAGTCGTTTCAGCACGTTTAAAACAGCGGTTCATTATTATAGACGAGGTAGCAGAAAACGTTTTTGCATGTTAGGAATGGAGAGAACCAAGGTTTTTTGTGTGTTGTAAGTATAATATAATGACAACTCTTTAGCTAAACTCTGTTATTCCAATGAACCAAACAACCAATTAATTGGCTTTATTTAGACCCGTTATAAACCAGCTCTAAATACGAACGGTGGAATGAACCTTTCCTTGCGACACAGTATGTAATTGTGACTTATAATATTGAGTATGCCTATATGAAACCTAAAATAACATTTATATAGCATGTAAATTACTATATTGACACATTTTAAACAGCTTAGTAGCAATATCTGGAAAACGAATAAAAACACATTTTTATTCTGGTGGAGTGCTAACTTGTCTTTTTGACAAACTGCCTTCTCAGTATCTGTGATATCTGAACGCCCTATGTCAATTGGTACACGCGAGTCGTGTTAAGAAGCCGATTGAAATTATTAGATGCTCTGCTCACACGTGTTGTGGTTCATGAGAAACAGATACACCCCGAAAAAAGTTTTTCGGTATAGTTCTGTATGTCGTGTATAAAAAACAAACAAACAAACAAAAAAAAAAAAAAACGATTTCCCAATCTTCTATCATTTTGGTTGACCGGAGACTTTCCATTTCAGGATCTTACTTTAAACATACATGTTCGTGGCTGTTCCTGTCACACCATTGCAAACACTACTAGTATTACGAAACACTGCTAGCACAAACGTCGTCTAAAGTGAGACGTGATCATTTGATCATACAGTAGCCGAGGCCATCACGTGTATTGTGATATGTATCATGTTGTGATGTTTTTTGTATTGTGACATTAGTGTATTGTTACTAACCTATTATCCTCGAACTTTAGGAGATGTGTGTGCTGAACTATTTGATTGATCCATATCTTATGAGTCCTAACACTGTGGTACAGTAGTCTAGCAACCACCTGTCGTCCATTTGACCTGATGATGCATCTACTATATATAAATGCAGGGTATATTTTAAGACTCATCCAGGACTATTAAACACAGAATAGTGCTACATCTAGAAATGCTAAAAGACAACATAAATTCAATGACAAGTGCTTCTTATTGAACTTAAAACGTTTATTTTCATATTTCTATATTTTAAGAGCAGTTTGAGCCATTCCATATTTTGTGCGTGAAATATGACCAACTTGAGTTTAAATACATACTGCACACCTAAACCTCACAGGAAAACCCAAATGGCTCAAAATGCTATGCAAAATTGTTCCCTGAAATGTAACTTGTTATGAGTGCTCCGTTATAACTAGTTGCTTTTAAAAAGTTCTATACTTCTTATTCACTGCCTGTTTTCTGTTGCACAGATCTAATTAACAACCACAAGAGTGTTCATGGCGATGCACCTTCAGCTTCTGGCTGCATGGCTGGTTCGTGGCGAAATCCTGGGCAGACTGCGGCCAGAAACCAGAGTACTACATTCTCGGCAACATACACCCCACAGGTGAGGCCGTATGCACCACGACCCGCTGTCCACTGGAGGAAGAAGTATTCTCTCAGCAACCAGAAAGCAGGGCCGCCAGGTAACAACCTCAGCATTGCTGGCACGTCCGATTGTCCAGCAGCAGCCATTACTACAGCTCAGCCCAGGGTCTTGTCCACCAAAGGGTCCAACACCAAGGCTGTAACTCGGACACCAAATCTTGTGCAGCCCTCCCCCTTTGCAGCTCCCATCCAGCATACAGGCCTCAGGGAAACGGGAGCTAAACCTGGCTCAGCCGGGGTCAGAACAGGACTTGCCACACCGATCTCAAGAAGCAACTCCTCTCAGATTGCCGGGGAGCAGGGTACTAGCAAGTCGGCAGGCCTGCAAATAACTCTGTCATCCTCGAGCCCAGCAGGTGGCGCTGGTTCTTCAACAGGTCTTTTTCTGGACACAAGCAAGTCGTCCTCTGTAGAGAGTGCTGCGTTGCTGTCTAAGACGATAGGTGACTGCAGTGTTGCTACAGGCCAGGGGCAGATCAAGGGAAAGTCACCTGTCGTGGTTAGAACTGTGTTGTCACCCCAGGCAGCTGGTGGAGCCTCATTCTCAGGTCCTGTTCCAAGTGCTGCTGAGTCCTTCATGCCGGATAGACGTTTGCTGTTATCCAAGTCAGCGGGTAGCAGGAGTGTTGAAGCTCAAGGGCAGAGCACGGACAAGTTATTACCCCAGGCAGGCTACCCCCACAGCATTAAGAAGCCTTCCATTCTGGATAAAGCAGTGCTAAATCCCAAAGCAGCTGTGGGAATCATCAATTCAGGTCACGCACATAGAACTTGCAGTCTCGCCACTGCAATACCCTGCAAGGCTCAGGTTGAGAGCAAAACCTATTTCATAGATAGAACTGCATCAATCCCCAAACCAGCAGGAGGTGCCACTGGTTCGTGCTGTTCTCAGGCAAAGTCAAGTGCCCTTTCTAGCTGCTGTGCAAAGGCAAACCCTGAGGGTGTTTTGCAAGCTGATAACAAGCCCCAGTCGCTAACCGCACTCCCTTCAGGAGTTCCCTTGAGCGCCTCTCCTGTGAAAAACTCAAAGTACACCTGGGTGAAGAAGCCGGTACAGGGGCTTGCAGAACCCAGCAAGGCCAGAGCAGGCACGTCATCAACCAGTGCTGAGTCCACTGCTATGCCAGTCTCTCCCCATCATCGCCCCGAATCGGGGCTGGCTGGTAGCATCTTTAAGAGAAGGGCTGTAGCCGGCCAGAAGTCTCACAAGGGCCCCGGCCAGTCTGCTCGTCCCCTCAAGGCAGCCAAGACCAGGTACACCTGGGTCTCAACCACCGCGAACTCCGCTAAGCCTTCCAGGAAGCCCCTGTCCCCAAAAGCCCTTGAGGGGACCCAGAAGGCACCTAAAAGCCTAGGGCTGAAGAAGTCTGTCACGCCCCCCGGAGCTAAACCCAGCAAGAAGGCATCTACTTCCCCCAAACCCTCCGGCACTGGCAGTAAGTATCGCTGGAAAGCCGCTACTGCAGGCCAGGCAGCAGCAGCAGCCAAGCCGGTGTTCAAGTGGAAATCGGAGAAGGAGAATGGAGAGCGTGGGTCTCCAGGGTCGGGGCAGCCCAGCAGTGCAGAACACAGCGCCACAGGGGCTTCTGGGGGTAGTAGCCCCTCGCTCTCAGGGTACAAACTGAAGAGCAGAATGAAAATTATCAGAAAGAACAGTGGCCCAGGGTAGGTGTCGTTGGAAACACTTTTAATTTTTATTTTTTAATGCTTAATGTAATTTAGTACAATTTCTAAGAGAAGTTGGTGAGACACATGGTTTCCAATTTTTATTGTTTCGTTTTTTATTACGTGCTTGAAACTTTTTTTTTTTAAATGGTGCTCAGCGTGGTTCATTGTTCTAGACCATTACTGTACAAGATGCCTGACAAGGACGTTGTTGCATCAGTGTGAGACTAAAGGGAAGAGAGTGAGACTGATTTTCTAATAAGTCTCGCCTTCTGTGTGACAGTTTTGTGATGGACTAGTTAGGTTAATTACTGCTGCTAACGGAGTCTGAAAGGTTTCTTTTTTTTTAATTTCAGCTAAGCTTGCACAGGTGTGTCTCACTGTCTTAACTTTTAGTCTCACATCGGCAATGTAAAAAGCCCTTGTTTAGTTGAAAACATATTGGTATGAAGTTAGCTGAGCTCAAACTTTTTAAAAATGAGTTTAAAGGATGTGATGAAAAATGGCAACATAAGAATTGGAAATCAAATGCTTGACATATGTGGGTGAGAGAAATGTTTAACTTTGTACACCCTATTTATTCTGCCTTTTAATTTCTCATGAATAGGGTGGAATATATTTATTTTAATGGAACTGGGCCCTCTTGTGTTACTGTGAAGTTCAATTACACGCCAGTGTCACTTGATGGCAGTAAAATCAAAGTTAACAGCTCTGCTGTCCCTGTGTGGCGCCATCCTCAGCACTTGCAGTCACAGAGATGGGAAGAAGACTCCCATTGCATACTGGTTTTACAATGAGTTTAATAAGACACACCTTGTTACTTCTATAATGTGGCTAGTCAAGCTTGTATTAAAACCTTGAATGGGTGTGGAACTGCTATGAAATAGGTGTATTATTTCAATACCTGGATTTACTGAGGGATATCAGATCAGCTCTTAAAAAAAGATAAGGGTCTTGGTGATCTTCACAGTGGCGCATCTAAACACTGGCACTTTTTAAATTTTAATATTGGGGCCAAACCGTGTATTTTCTGTACTTTTAAAAAGAAACCTACTCTAAACACACACATACACTGATATAGATGATGTTTTTTTCCCCACAAAGTTGCTTTCTTTCAATGATTTAGATCAGGGGATTTCAACCTTCTTTTGAAACTATACCCTTTCTGTCTGGAGGTTTCAGCTCAAGTACCCCGTTACAATTTTTGCTCTACTGAATGGCACAACAGTTGCAATAAAATGGACAATAATATGATTAATACATTTCTTTTCCTCCCTGTTTATTTAATAAATAATTTGTCACAACAGTTTGGGTGACAAACTGCTGGTAAAGGACAGAATAACACAGTGGGCTTAATTCTTAACTTTTCATTACAAATATTGGATGCACAGCATTAAAAGACAAGTATTTAGTAATTTCATTGGAAACAGTCATATTCGCTTTCTATTCGGCAAAGTTAGTATAAATAATACAAAATGGTGTGCATTGTAAATATTTTTTACGTTAACGTTTACTTCCCATCTCTGCTTAATTATGTGCCATTTAAAATGTTTACCTCAAGATAAAACTATAATAACTACTAACAATGATAAACGTTTTTATTAAAGCCAACATTATAATTATCCAAAGGGATTCGGTATAACTTTCTGTCGCTTTGCATTTTCTGTAGACTCTTGTGCTCTTCCTTTTTTTTTTTTTGCAAGTAAGTAATGTATTAATTTCATAAAACGCCGAAAACAAATTCAACCAGACACTATTGCTGTTATTAAAATGCAGCCGGGCCTAATAAATAAAAGAAAAACCGTCAAAATATGAGTGTTATCATTAATAATTATATTTACCGGAGCATTTATATATACTGTACTTCTGAAAAATGCAGAAAGATTGTGCTTCCCTGATTAGAAGTCTTGGTGGTCCAGTGGTTAAAGAAAGGGGCTTATTACCAGGAGGTTCACTCCCAAGTCTCTTTAAGTCACTTTGGATAAAAGCATCTTCTAAATGACTAAATAATAATAATAATAATAATAATAATAATTAGTATTCAGTTATACAACAAGTTGAAAACAGCAGAGTTCATGAACAGCACAGAGCGCTCTCCATAGGAACAATCCCCAGACGCCTGCTTCACCCACCCTAATGGAAATCCTGTCCTCTCAATTGAAATCATGCATGCGTAAATACAGACGTGATATAGTCTGTGTTTTTTTTAAATTTTATCTGCAGTTCGCTTTGAGCTGTAGACAAAAATGTAATATTTATGCAGTGGTTTAGAGATACTACTGTTAAAAAAATCATTTAATTTTTATTTGTGCATTTCAGAGTCATCCTACATAACCCCTGTTACCCTTAGAAGTACCCCCAGGGGTACGCGTACCCCCCAGTTGAAAACACCTAATTTAGATCAATAGAATACACCCCACAGCCTAAAAGATTTTTTGACAGTCTAACATGTGAAGACATTTTTGTAATTACAAATGCACATCACCAGAGGTCAGTATTACCTAATAAATGGTCTTAAAAAAAAATATTGGCGCTGACAAAATAATTCCAGTGAATCTTACCTGTTATGTACTGGCATAATTACCTGGGTCTCACATTTTCCTATATGAAATGTGCGCACATTATGGTGAATTGGATTTAACGGTAGTCTATTTGAAGCTGGTAGTAAGGAAAGAGTATCAAATACAGGTTTAACACAATGTATCCGTCTTTCACATAGGAAAATGAGAGCTCTAAGAAATGGATGCCACTACGTTCAGTTACACATCTTTCCAAGCTTAATCATTCACAGTTCCGTGTTGTGTTTTGCATGGAGCGAACATTCTTCTTGTATGTTCAACCACTTTTAGTGGCCACATTTGTTTGAAAAAAAATGTTACATAGTATGTTTCTGTTTTTTTACCTGTGGTTCCTGCTTTGTAGAATAAACAGAGTCAACATGTTAATGTGTGGAGCTATTTATGTTTTAGTGTAATTGTGATTATAATTGCAGTTACTGCAGCATAATTGTAACTCATTGCAATTGAGCAAAATAGCATTGGAATTGCAATTTCTTCAAACAATTGTTCTGTCATTGTCATTGTAGTTGACCCCAGGTCTGGTAAGGGGGCTCCTAGTCTGACCTGGCTGTTTGTTGCTGCAGCTCGGTGGGGGAGAGGAGGAGCAGCCCTGGCTCCCTGACTGTGAAGACGCGGTTCTCTCTGCGGAGGCGAGGCCAGGTCCCAGGGAAGAGACTGCAGGCCAGGGGGCTGATACCCATCGGCAGGCACAAACTGCGCCGGCTTCCCAGCGCGGACACCCACGGCTCAGCCAGGCAAGGTAGGTACCAGGGAAAATGACACGTCCTGCAGCATGTGTAACTGTCTAACCTTCGTAAAAATCATTTCTCGTGCCGTTACAAAAGCAGGCAGATTACAGGTCAAGAGCCCTAGGGGTGTTAAAAAAATGTGAAAGTTTAAAAGTTCTATTGTTAAACATACGCAAGTCTCCCATAGAGGTCACCTGTTTATACAGTAGGATGTGAGCAGTGTAAGTTTTTTTGTGTAAGCATTCATTTTGCCATACATTTACATTGTTTTTGTTAGTATCCCCAGCATTTAATGTAACCAATGCGACTCTTATAAAAGTTTCCCAAAGTGAAAACATAGCAAAGTTTAAGAACGAATAGTGAAAGCTAAAACATTGGTAATCAATGCATAGTATAACAATGGGAAACCCATGGGAAAACTGCAAAATTACCATACAGATTTAGTGTGGTAAACTTTTATAAGGGCAGCCTCAATTAGAGGGATGCAAGGGTAGTGCATTCTCCTTGCCCATGCAATCGCTTACATGGAAAAGTGCCTATTAATAAACTAGTGTGTGTTTTGGTTTGAATGTTATAGATGTAGAGTGTGAAAGATGGCTTTGACATTCTGTTTACAGTACTCGCCTCTTTTATACCGCGGAAGGCAGTGTGGTTGTGGCTGCTGTTTGCACCATAATACCATTCCTCTAGCACTTGTATTATCGTTCTATGGTGGAACACAATAGCACTGTCCTTACAGCTCCCGACTTCAGCATTATAACTGAATCTGTGTTTATTACTAGCAGCACATTAAAAGCAGCAATAGGCCTATATAATTTTAATCACATGTTTTTACCAGTTCTGGGTGTTTATTTGGCTTTGGCTCATCGGATTTGAGTTTTATTTTGTTGTCTTATTTTATCTATTCCACACCCTTGGAATTTATTTGAATATGTATTGAATATGAATATGTATTTCATCATGTTAGAATATCTACAAAAACAAATCAATAACCCATCATTTTACACTCTTTGTTTTTTTACTTGAAAATCCTATCCCATGTGCAGAATTTTTATTTTTCTGCAGGATTAAGAAAGTCTGGTTTCAGAGCTTTACTTTTCACACCCCAGGCTGTGAGAGGTTCTGACTTCATTAACGGTTAACCATACTGCTACTTGAATAAAGAGATTTGTAGGAAATGAAACTTCAACACATTCCACAGTTACTGTAGGTGTTAAATACCCTGATCTGCAATTTAGCAATAAGGTGCATCTTTTTCTGAAGTTAAGTAAGTATTAGAAGGTAGTAACACATCTTTTGAAAAATGCACACACATTGAAAGAGTATATTGTGGCGTAATCTGATCACCGTAGGTAAAAGTCAACTAGCATTTGGCCTAACCCAAACTATTTTGTGCTTGTTCAATATGTTTTTATATTAATGATTACCATTTCTTACAGGTTTAGCATTTTGTCTGCAGCTTTTGCTGTGTTACTGGAGCAGAACCTCTGACTGGTGTTTTTTTTGAAACCTAGTTAAACAGTCTGAACTGGTTTTTGGCCCACAGTTGAAGATGACTAGTTTTCAATGCAAATTTTTCAGATTGAAATACAATTGATCTGTATGTAGAACCGATATCATTTTGTTTGAGGCATCTCCTGTGTGAACCGAACCAGCATGTTTTCTTGACAGTGAGTGATACCAGTGGTATAGTGCCCCTTGTGAAGGAGTCTGATGCAATTCTATACTGTGTTGTGTGTGTATATGGATGTTTTGTGTCTGTGGACACAAAAACTAAATCGGTGAATTAACTGCAAAAGGACAGTGGCACACAAAAGTCGACTCTCCTGCAGTTAGGCAGGGGGTGTTGGTCTCTGCCACCTTGTGGCGAGTGAGTGAGTGAGCTGATAGACAGCTCATTGCTTCCTGTGTAGTTGTGACTACTGATAACAATTGCGCACAAGCAGTTGTGAGCCATTATAGACAAATGTCAGCTCACACAGGTGTAGAAGATGAGTCTAATAATCAGATTAGTCTCACTCTCACATTAGCCTCACATTGACAATGCAGAAAGCCCTTGTGGGATACTGAACTGAAGGTTTGTGGCTATGAAGCTTAAACTGAGTTTAAAGTTTTTTTTTTTCAATGATGTGCTGAAAAACAGAAACAATGCAACAATTGGAAAGCTTTCCATTCTACCTTTGATCATGAACTGCATATCACTAGTCTTTGTTGTTAAGTAGAGAATGTTTTCCGTTTCTCCAGTAGGGGACGGTCTTGTCCCTCCGAGTTTACGAGGAGATTCACCTGAGTAATTGAGTGCCCATTTCACCCTTGATGGGAACAAGGGGCGCTATCAAGCACTTTGCAGCTGTACATAGCCTGCACAGAGGCAGTATCAGACCCCGGCATTCATTTCAAATGGCAGATAAAAAAGAAGCTAATATATAATTATCCTTTGCAAATTGGATTGTTTTAAATAACTGCAGAATACGGTGTGCTGGAAGCTATCCCTGTTTTACAACTCCCCACTACTCCCCCCTCCCCCCCCATTCGTTTAGAGTTCCTATCGAAGCATAATTGCTGCACTCAATGAATTTTTCCCTTGCACATTAGAAATTCCATCACAATCAACATTAGGCTTTTTTGTGATAGCTGAAGAAACGGGCCATTTCTTTTTTTATTTCCCCTCCCCTCCCTTGAACGCTTTTAACTGGCAGAATTAATCAAGGAAGGGATTTTAAACATTTATCTGTGAGAGAGAGGTCAGAGCTGTCTGTGTATTGCGCGGCAGATAACAGGAGCTAATAAAGAGCAAATTAAATTACTAATGATAGGGAACGTACTAAAGATGAGAGAGAAAGAAAAAAGAGAAATGGTCGATTTGAGGAAATCGATTCTTCCTGATGACGCAGTGTTTCTTTATTTCTATCTGTTTCTTTTCGTTCATTTGGTTATCTTCAATTTAATTTAAAGAGTGCATAAATGTAAGTGAGCAGTTAGGGGTGCAATGAATCCAACGAGTGTTAGCTCCAGCACACAAATAACATAATAAAGCAGATAAACGCTGTAATTGAATTGGAAAGTGGCTTGTTCAGCATCAACAGCAACAGTCTGTCTTGCTTTTGTTTATAGGGAGAACAGCGTACTACCCAAATCCCTGTGTTTTACTGTTCCCAAACACACGCACACACACAAATGCACCATAATAACCTCTGATTAACCCTCATTGTAAATTTAGTGACAGAGATACTGTGGTAAACTTAAAAAACCATATGACAAGGAAAATGTACCTTTTTTCGAAACACTTTTCTACATGATCATCCAGCATTTTGTTCAGATTAAATGTGATTGGAATCAAGTTTTTTTTTAGCAATGTATCCCATTCTAGATATACCCAGGCTTGTGGTATAAATAAGGTTTGTACAATACATTTGAGAACAGAAACATAAATAATGTAAATAAATAAATAGAAAGTCCTGTTTATTTGTCTGTGGGTAGAGGATTTGGTGTTAGATACTTTTTCATTTTGGGGGTGATTTGGTAGTCTATTTGGGGGGGTGGAAGCAAGGGTAAATATTCTGTCAAGGATATTGGGTTTCAGTTTGAAGCTATTGCTGGATTATTGTTTTAATCAGGAAATCATAGAAGTGGGTCATTCCACACCAACTCAACCAGAAAAGGGACATTTTGTTGCCTCAGATTTTCCTAGAAAAATTCACCTGGGGGTTTTCAGACATGCTGAGTTCAGAAATAATAGCCATTATTTTTTTTTTTTAATTTACCCTTCGACCTGTGACCTTGCAAAGGTCAACCTAAAGTGAGAAAGGGACCTTGACCAGAAAAATCACCCTGGGTGCAATTTAGATGCTACCATCATGTGTAGCACCTCGTTCTACTCGTAATGAATAGGGTTTTTCAGAAAAAAATAGTAGGAGCACCCTACTCGCTTCTGGCAAATTGCAAGTCAAGGGGGTAACTGAAGGTTTGTGGCTATGAAGCTTAAACTGAGTTTAAAGTTGTTTTTTTTTTTCAATGATGTGCTGAAATGATATATGTAATTGTAATTTGCTTTATTACTAAGTAATGTTTTGGTAGTTTCAAAATTTGTCATCATAACAACAAAGTCCCAAGTCCCATATGCAAGTTCATAACCCCCCCGCTCCAAGCTAGTGCCATTAGAAGCCCACATTGTTACTTTTTCCTCTAGATCAATCCTCAGAGAACGCACAATTGAAGAAATAGCCAGTTTGGATAGAACTATGTTGTACTTTAACCTCACCAAAGTGGCCATAGGCAATGCTCGAATGCATGGCAAATGCAACTTCAAAAATCCCAAATCCCCGAATACCAACACATTTTGCTTGATGCTTGTAGATTTTTTGGACTTGCAAGTTATTACAGCCTAAACTTGTTACAAATAGCAACATTTCATATTTCAACGGGGTTTAATGACCAGTGGTGGGACTTGAAACCAAAAGTTTTTCACAGAATTTGAAGACTGATTCTTACAGCAATACTTAGATTTTCGGACCCACATCCCGTAAAGGGTTAGGCTGAAGTTCTAATAAAACTCGTCAGTTACCCCTCGTCTTGCAATTTGCCAGAAGTGAGTAGAGTGCTGCTATTATTTTGTTCTGAAAAGCCCTGTTTAATACGAGTAGAACAAAGTGCTACACATGATGGTAGCGTCTAAATTGCACCCAGGGTGATTTTTCTGGTCAAGGTCCCTTTCTCACTTTAGGTCACAGGTCAAAGGGGAAATTAAAAAAAACAAAAATGGCTCTCATTTCTGAACTCGGCGTGTCTGAAAACCCCCAGGTGAATTTTTCTAGGAAAATCTGAGACGGACGGGCAAAGGCAGTGGTTGAGTTGGCATGGAATGACTCCAGTAGTGGATTTGATCATGCTTTAGAACAGTGGTTCTCAACTGGGGGAGGCACATGTAAAATTTCTGTGGGGTGTGGTGAGTGTTATAAATAAATTAATTATAGTAATAAAAACAAAATGTTTTAATTTGACCTGTTATCGGTACTTAATAAAACAGAGACCCAATCACGGCTGATTTTGTGTTTAAGAATCGGTGATCGTCCAGTTCCCGCGGCATTGTATTCTTGTTCAGTACAGAAAATGGATTGGTTTGTAGTGCGTGCAGAAAACGAAAAGTTTGGAAATATGAAGAAAGTTACTTGGAAATTGAATTCACCTTTCTTTGCACTGCAAATGAACCTTGTCCTCAGTGTGTCGTCTGTGGTGATGTACTGGCTAATGACTATTAAAAGCAAAATCCGGAGAAACTTTTTTTTAAAGTTTGTAGTGATTTTGGTAATATTCTGAGAAACTAGTGTTAGGTTTAGCAAAATTAAGAAAGAATGAGCTTAATAGGATGATCCATTTTACAAAAGGTACCAGGTACAGTATTTGTACTGTTTTGTTTTGATGTTTGAACATTTGAATTAGGTGTGGTGTTCTATGCACAGGATGACAACCTGTACACAGGATAAGACGTACTGTAGTTTTGGCAAATAATTCACTTTGATTGTTTGATTTACAGTTCTTGATATTATGACGGGTGGCTCCAGGTAAAAAAATAAAATAAAATAAGTAAGTAAATTTAAAAAAAAATCCTAAGATGGTGTGTGATTCATAAGTTGAGAAATATCAGTTTAAATCAGCTTTTTATCCACATTCTTTAAAGTGATTGTAGCTAACAAAGTGACTGCACCTCCGTTCATATTCTAGGTCTCAGATGTGTAGTTCATAAAGAAACCTCTTTCATTTAAAATCTTTCATGATTTTAAATGAAAATGCATGTTTGCTCTAATGTGTTTTCTTTCAGAGCTGTACATTTGAGACCTATGTAGCTAATGGAAGTTCATGACGGGTAAGATTTAGGGAATTTATTTTCTTCGCACCTTTAATTTGAAGGTAGATAAAATGAAAAATAAAACACAGCATGAATCGTGAGCTCACAATGAGAAGAGCCCATGTTTGATACTGCAGTTCTGCCTGTAAATAGCACTGCTCGAGTGTATCCGGTGACTCATTGCATTCAGGAGGCTTGGAACTCATCGGAGCGTTTGCAACACTCCTATAGTGTTGTGAAACCGTTAAAACTGTTTACAGCGTTGTAAACTCCTTGCCCGCTGGCTAGCTGTCTTTAACCATTTTGGCTAGTGTGGCTGGGCGAAAGCCTTAAATGTAAATTGTGTATTGTGTGTGTTGGGGAATATAGGGTCGGACTCTGTTAACAAAGCTTTAAAGAAATTGCAGCTAACAAAACAATTCCATAAGTCTTTCAAGTCTCTGCACTTCGATTCGCTGCATGGTTCTCAAACATGCAGTACAATACATTCTTTCAAAACTGCACATCTGAGACCCATGTCCCATGTGGCTAATGGAAGCAGATACGATTTTATGGAATTCATTTGTTAACTATAATCACTTTGAGGTATGTTTTTTTAAGGTTGTTGTGCTACAGTAAACAGCACTTTGAAAATGGAGACAAACACATTTCTAAAACCCTCTCTGAAGCCACTGCAAAAATGATTTAATTGATTCATTCATTATAAAAAGGCAAGGGAGCAATCACATTGGTGAGCAAGTGTTTCAGCCTGTTCAGATATGTCACCATACCAGTACAGCTTGAAACTTTGGTCAATTCCCTTGACAACCAATTCACTTTGAGAGGAGTGCCATTTTATAAGTAAAATAACACATTCCAGGGTGTTCATATATAGTCCAAAATCCACAGCCCTAGTTATGTGTTGGAGACTGGGTCAACTGTACATGTTAATGTATATTACAATTTGTCAAGCATATTTATTAAAATATAATATTTAACATTAATGCCTCAATATCCTGGGCCACCTCCCACTATATTGGTAATATACAAACATATTAGTTCATATTAATTTCTTAATATACAGGGTGATGCCTCCATTATGTGATTTCGTATTTAAATATAAAACTAGTGTTTTAGTCAAATTTCATATTTCTCATGAAATTATTTTTACAATTCCATTATTTGATTTTTCAAATATATGAAAAGAACTATGAACAAAATCAATCAATCTGTCTTTATTTTATATAGCACCTTTCATAGTAAAAAAAAAAGAGGCTAAGTTATAAAAATATGCTTTTCAGTTTAAGGATCTCAAAATGAATCATAAATGCTTACTTTAGTACTCATAACAGGCAAAAAGAAAATCAACATATACAAATGAAGATTATTAAGGCTCACAAAAGTAATAAGAATATGAAGTTAGAAATCATGGTACCAGAATTAAGTATACACACAAGCAGGAATACAATTTAAACAAACATTTTCATAAGCATGCAGACTTCTGTTTGGTTACATGCACGCAGAATTCGTGCACATTACATACAGTGACGGGGTTAAGCAGCGTCTGTTGTGTTGGTTGGAATGAAGACTGCATTTTGTGTCATGTTTGTTGAAAAACAAATTTGAAATGCAGTTGGTCTTCTCGTAACACGTAGGGTTGCAGGATGTAGAGGTGAGGAGTATTCAGGATGAAGATAGGGACGACGCTTGAATGGGTCCCAGTTCCAAGCAAAGGCTCAGTGGTTACTTCATGGTGATATGAGAGTCCAGATCCAAGAGTGTGAGTTCATGCTTGTTTTGCTTTAAATATAGCGCCCAAAGAGGAGTTTACTTTGATCCAATCTCTTCCAGGTAAAACAGGAAGCTAATCCCTGACCAAAATCAGTTCTTTCGTTGGCTTACAGAATTTGAATGACGGTTCCTTTTACACAATGTTTTCATTAACAGGGATCCTAGTTTTCCGCACTAAAAAAATGAAATTCTCCGATTTAAAAAAATAACTAAATAAATAAAAAAAAATAAAAATAAAAAGTGTTATTCCACGAGTAAAATAAAATGCTAAAAATGTGTTTTTCCTTCCACATTATAAGACAGACAGTTGGGTAACAGTTAACACAGGAAGTATTTATTGTTCTTGTTACACTTGTTGTGTCTCTGTGTTGTGTTTTAGTTTATTACTTTAATTATTCTTGAACTGTAACCTTATATTACAGTGTAATACGTGTAAGTCGCTTTGGGTAAATGCATCTGCTAAATAAGTACAAATTGTTACTCTTTTTAAATTCCAAAGTTACAAGCTTACCAGCGCCATTAATTAATAAAGTAAACTAACTTTTTTTTTTTTTTTTTAACTTCAATTATTACAAATAGTTCCCCGTTGTAAAAAAAATACAAATAAAATAATGTTAGTTCAACTCCAAGTTAATCTTCTTTGTCTGGACGGCTATTGTTAAAATAGCTGCAGCATTCCAGCTACGATTGGTCTGAGTTTGGAATGGCACCACCTCCCTTAATGTGCTTGCTGAAAAAGAATCTCAAACTGCCGGTTGATCCACTTCGTACAGAGGAATGTCTGCTTTCACACAGATTTTGACAAAATCTGAGTTTCACGCTGTTCTTTGGCAGTTGTCGAAAATTGTATATTGTCTTTCAGACAGACATTCTTAATTAACAGATAAGAAATCAGCTTGGTTTGTTTAGACCGGACTGGCAGGTCAGCACAGCAGGGAATCTAAACCATTCCCTAATTTTACATCTTTATGACCCTCTGTTACTAATATCTAGTCCTTTTAAAGTAGATCTAGAATGTTATGGGGGAAGGAAGATGGAAGACGCTCTTAATTAACATCACAGCATCTCAAGTCTCAAAGTTTTAAGATTTGAAATGTCATATTATAAAGTACATTCAATTACAACTATGAATTTCTCCCAGAAATTAAACAATGGTACATGTTATGTTTGCAAGTTAGTCACCAATGACCCCCAGAGCCTTGTTTTCCACCTAGCAGATTAAACTGTGCTTGTGTGGTGATGGGGTGTAAGCACCCCACAACTGATTTTCATCTCAAGCTGGGAATGCCAGTATCTGCAGAGACAGGCATTTTTAGATCTAAACCTGATACTGTATGAACGTAGAGAGAATCGTAATCTAGGCCACGGGCACTCATTATGTATGGCTTGTAATTAGTTGGGCTAATGAAAGATATATCTTAGCAGCATTTGTTACAAGAGGCTGTGTAGCAGCGCACCTGGTTAAATATTGTTCATTTTTTTAATTAATAGCTGATAAAATTATGACTTCTTATGACCTGTGACCTCACAGGTAAAGCCGACATGCTTGTTTGTTACTTTAGCAGCATTGGGGGTTTGTCAGCCCCTGCAGCCTGTGTGTACCCCACCACAGTAAACCTCCCTCGGGCCCCCCTGACATGTGCTGAACAGCTTGGCCCTCCAGAGAGAGCTGCAATGTCTTTATTTGGTCCTGTGGCTTGTCTCGGTGTTCATGTTCGCGTTTGCTTCAGGCACATCTCGTTACCGAGACTTGGTTCAGAGGGGCTAGAGAGGCCAGTGTTTATTACTGACTCTTGTCAGTTAGCATGTAGATTGACTTAAGTCATAAATCACTCGGCTCCCAGCCCGCTTGCACCCCTCAGAACCCAGAAGGTGCACAAATGTTTAAAGAATTTGGATGGTTCATTTACTAAAGTTCACATTCTGGGCATGGAGCAGAGTTTTTATCATTTGCACCAAGTGACTATCAGGATACTGGCATCGGGATGCCTTTGGGTGGCTGCCAGGACACAGCTCCAAGACTATTCTGCTGCTGCTGCTACTGCTGATTCACTTTGTAAGGGATGCAGGCTCACACTCAAAACACACTGCAAAGAAATTCACTTGCCTATTATTTAATTTCATTTAAAGATGAACTCCCTTTATACTTTACTTATTTTTATATTATGTTAATTATAGTTCAAATTTTATTGAAACAAAAGCTTTGAAAACTGAGACAACAGGACTAAAATGATATAGCCCAAGGTATTTTGAAAGCAAACCTTTTAACTTGTAGGATTTTTAGCAGGGCTTAAAATAATATCTGACTACTGTCTTTCCCTGGAACTTTCCTCCTTCAAATCTTTCATTTTTATTTTTTATAGATGATTTTGTACATTCTTACCTTGTATGTGTGTGCATGTGGAGTGTATTAGATTTACTACTTGGAAGGGCAAAATTGTGAATGCAAGTGGCTTTTATTTCCTGTTGATAAAGTGTGTTTGTTCCCAAACAGAGTCTAGCACAGACACGCCACCAATTCACTAATCAAGTACTGATCCAGTAGACACCTGGCGGCAATTTAGACACTCAAACCATTCAATGAGTTAGCTACAATCACGGAGGAAGTGCAAAGTACAGCCATGGCCAAATGTTTTCCATCACCAATTTTAGGATTGAGTCATAATAATAATAATAATAATAATAATAATAATAATAATAATAATAATAATATATTAACCTAATTTAGATATTTTATTTAACATCATGTAATCAAAGAAACTACAAAATGATATTTCAAGAGTCTACCTGAAGCCATAATAGCTGTACAGTATTTCATCATGTTTGAAATGTCACATTTGTCAGTTTTTTATTGTAAAGCAGAATGTAATTCAATATGTCAACGTAACATTATTCAGCAGGTTTCATTCGAATTTATGAAGCAAAATGAGTTAATTCTACAGGTGATGCAAAACGTCCTATCGCTGTACATGTTAATCCCTCTGCAGGCAATGAGCTGGATCATTTTCTAGCAATCTGAGTCCGATGGAAGCAGCTAGAGTTACTAACAATCATGGAATTTCTTGCATTTTCTTTTTTTTTTAGCTCGAAAAATGTCTCGTGTAAAATGCTTTTCTGGGTTTCCATTCGCTTAGTTTATTTCACTTGAGTAAACGGGGCTTTTCACACGACGTCATGCAAATGAAGGGGAACGGTGGGGGTTGATATGTAAATTAGCTATGCGTAAAGTACTCGTGCTGTTTTTGAAGATTACTAGTGACATTTTGTGAAAATGTGGTTTCCATGTGCAGAGAACTGGTACACGAGTGAATCTAAGTTGCTGTAATAAAGCAAAGTACCTCGTGCCTGGTTGGTTAATAATGTGTTTTACTGCTCTTCCCCAAATTATTTTTTAAATGTCATTGGCGGGGTTGCATGTCATTAGTATTGAATCTGGTTTCAACTAATTTATCTTATGACTCATTCATTAAAAATGAACTGGGAGGTATATGAAACTGACCAACACAGGTATTGCAGAAAACCGGCAGAGACGTTATATATATTTCCCTTTCATTCAGGCAATACAGCATATAGAAGATCAGGGTGTGTCCTTATATGTAGTCAGTGATGCTGCTTATACTACTTCCCTGGCTTATGAAACCCTACTCGTCTGGACAGCTGCTGAGGAAGCATTCAACACCACGTTTGGGCAAATACGGGTAGTGGGCACTTGAAAGGGAGGTGGTGGATACTGATGAAACGGACTGAAGTGCAGCATTAGTTCGATCCCAAAATTGCCACTGCCTGCTGTGTCCTGCACAAACTCCTAACAACAAAATGAGTTGTTAAGGAATCGGTGGCTGCCTGTGAGACGGACAGGGGGAAGGTTACCTCAGCCGCCGGTTTCAATTGGACAGCAGCGATCTGAGGAGGCTCGTGCTGTCAGAGATTCTCTCTTTTCTTTTAAGTTGTGTTGGATTTACCAAAGAGTTAAATATTAGTAATGCAAACAAATAAAACACAATCAATACATTAATTTGCAATTTTATTTGGTCAGTTCTGAGAGGGCATCAACAACTTATGTTTGTTGCACTGTTTTGTGTGATCAAGCTGGCTCACGACATCCAGTTCACTAACTATATTTATTAACGTGGAGGGCGGACACGCGTTGTCTTAGGACATAGCTGGGATTTAAAAAAAAAAAAAAAAAAACATTTAAGCAGTTTTTACAGCAAGGGTGTTCTCAAAAAGCTTCTTCAATACTATAACGTGTACACCGCAGTTTATGGTATATTTGTAAGTGGTTTATACAGAACTGTAAACCCACTTGAGATATACAGCACTGTGCTTATGTAATTTGTCTTCTGCTTAACAGCTCTGGGTCTCGAGTTTCTGAACACTTTGAAACTGGCACGCTTCCCTGCCATGCTCGCTCGCTCGCTCCCTCCCATCAACTCTCCCCTCACCAACATTATTCTGCCTTTTTACTGGGTTTATAAACTGGAGATTAGCTGCTGTATGTCTTTATTAAATGTATTATTTCTTCATGCGCATTTACCTGCGATTGCACAAAAATAGATGTGTCTCATTTTTATAGGTGTATGTGAGGCTATTTATTTGGCCGGTTTCTAGCAGCTGATTGATCTCAAATCTTCATCGAGGATCACAAGGTTGGGTATGGAAACTGTTCCATACCCTCACCACTCTTTTTGTAAAGAAGTACAGGGGTGTGCATTTCATATCGCCTATGCCCGGGACAACAAGATTTGTCATTATACTTTGCCCATTGGACAAGTAGTTTTTATTTATTTATCTTTCCTATGTTCATTCTGTGTCTAGAAAGACACCCCAGGTATATTTATAGAGAGCCACGCAAATTTCTGAAAACAGAATTGCGGAAGTGCTTATGTCCCTCCCCCATCACCTTCTGATTGGCTAGCTGTGGAAGAAGCTGTTCTATTGGTTACAAAGAAACCCAGAAATGGCTCCCTGAGGGCTTCTGGCAATGCACAGACTAATCTTTTAAATTTAAGGTTTTAATACTGGTATATGCATTTTTTGTAAATTAGCAAATAAGTGATACTGCTTTCTGAATACATAAACCTGACATTTTAAATGCAGCAATCTAGTAAAGTTCCAAAAAAAATAAATAAAGAAAAACCCAAGAAAACCCCCACCATAGTCTCTAAGGTATTAGCGAATTAGAAAAAATCATTATGTAATTCAACACTTCGTAGTCAAGCATGTACCTCATTGTTGGGCTGTGTTTTTATTTTATTTATTTATTTTTTTTAAAGTGAAGTTTACTGTTTAGAAGCATTTTAAGACCAACTTACCCTGGCAAAAAATGTAATGTTTTTTTTTCTTTTGATTTTAGTGTTGCTAACCTAGTTTGCTAGTTACCATATTTACATTTATTTTAGATTTAAATGCTATATTAAAAAAAAATACATCCTTTTTTTTTTTTTTACTAGCTTTGAAGAGAAGCGATATTAGTTATTTATTGGACATGCACAATCCATCGATTTGTGAAACTATTAAAACATGAAGGCTGTCAAATATGTTTATAATGATAGAAATGACATGCTTATATATGAGATTATCTGTATAATATTGTATTATTTTTAAAGAAAATACAGAGTGTAAATTTCATGGCAATGTCTTTATGTATGTATTTGTTTTTCAGTGGTTGGTTAGTGCAGGGAAAGAATGTTTGCCCCCCCCCCCCCCCCCCCCCCCCCAAAAAAAAAAAGCCATCGGGGTATGAGACCAGGATCACCCTGCTACTGCAGTGTTCTAGTCAGCCATCATGGGACAAGATGTTAGAAGAGAAAAAATAGCTGTAAAATGTTGTACACTAAAAAGTATATTATAGAAATAAGCAAAAGAAAAAAATATATTTTGTGTCTGCAGAATTTGATGGAGCCTGCTGTAAATACATCCATTTTGGTAGAGAAACAGTACAAAATGCACAGAAACCTGAAAGGTTATGCACAAGTCCTTTTTAAAAATCTGCGGTTCAGCAGTTAAACTGAAAGAATGTCAGAAAAATCTGTATTCCACAAAGCAGCAGTAATAGCTGGCAATTATTTCGTATCTGTGATGCAACAAACTAAAACACCTGTACATCAGGAGTTGGATTCAGTTTATAGAGAAAGAGTGTGGGGAAAAAAAACCAGGCAGCAGCTATTTTTATATTTGAATAACTCCCAAGTACTGCTTATTATAGTTGTACTATTAGTATGTTTCTTACATTTACTAGCAAATATGTTAACTGCTCTTAAAGGAACATTTCCTTAAAGTATGCTTTATATTTGTTCAGGTGAGGTGAGGTCACAGGGAACCTTTATCTTGAAGAATTTAGTGAACCTGTCAAGCTACAAGGCTAGATTCACCTCTGTTAATCACTAATTGATTGATTGTGTTCGCTGTTAAATAAAACCAAAGGCCTACAATTTATATTCTTCTTTTTTGTGTGTGTTTTGTCTGATGGGAGAGGGGGTACGTAGATTTTTAAGAAGGACAAGTAGATTTCTTTTCAGAAATTGCACACCCCTGGAGTATCTCCCATTACCCTTCTACCCTCCTACAAAGCTTGGCTTTCAGGGTCCCTAGTCCATCTGTTCCACAGTGTTGCCCCTACATGACACACAATGCAGGTTTGTTTAAATTGCTGCGTTGTTGCTATTTTCTGGACTGTCCGCACTGCAGCAGTGTTGTTTCCCGTGTGTATTTACACAGGTTCCATTGCATGTGCGGAGATGCTGGCAAGTTTCCATAAACATTAGTGCTGTGTCCGAAGGTTCGTTCGCTAGCACGGGATTCGAAGATTATTTTAAACCTCAGAAGGTTCGTCAGACGGGTTCACGCACTGTTTTTTTTCTTCCTATTAATAGAAACTGTTTGACAATGTGTGAATACTATAAATCACACATTACATGTCACTCGCATGCAAAATTTGATAATAATGCATATTACGTAAACAAAAGTTGTTAATAAAATCTGCTACCACATCATTATTACGATGGTGCAGGGTGTAGTATCGGAAGTATTGGGCTCGTACCTCTAGTGACTGTATTGCTTCAGTAAAATATGTACTGAATATCTAGTGTACAAGACAGTGTAAGAGAAGTGCTGTGGTAGAATATATTTGAAACATACAAAATATATGATAACACAAATCATTTTAATTTTCGAAAACTCAGCACCGTCCGCCCCCCCAGCTCCAGCTCGTGTTATCCAGAGCCAAACCTTTAATTTCTTCATTCGCCATCTCGACAGCAAAGCGTTTTATAGCGTAAGCTGTATTTAAAGAAATGTTTTGTTAAATGCCCAAGCAACCAAAAAATGCAAATGAGTACCATCGAAGGTTCGAACCTTCCTTCGGTAATGTGTTCCGAACCTTCGAAGGTCAAAATGTACCCTTCCTTGCAGCCCTACTAAACATACACTACCAACCTGGCGCAATCCTCAATATTTTTATGTACTAAAACAAGCGCTCTGCCTCTGGGTTCTATCTATTGTCTCTGTGCATTAATGAGCTAGATAATCACATGACTGAGTGACTCGATGCTGGATTTGTTTTTATCTATGAATATAATGTCCTATATAATTTAATCTGTGAGGCAAAACTTAAAAATGTATTGCATGTCTGACTAGCGACCCTGGTGTCAGGGTCGCCCGCTTGAAGTAAGCAGGATAACAAGTATTTTTACATATCTATCGGTGTATAGCCAGTATGCCGATTGCACCTCCTGGCTAAATGTACTTGCTTAGGAAATCAGCTGGTCAGCACCAAACTACTACTGAAATAAATATTACCTTCATAAAAAGTTGTTTGTTTTTATCTGAAAGGAAAGCAATTGTTATGATATCTGCCAACCCAATGCATCTCTTCAGCAATCATTCAACATTTGATTTCAGCATAATTAATTTACTATGTTTTATCTCAGTATTTCATTACAGATCAGATTTAAGCTGTCCAAAGGTTGGGATTTTCTGCTTCTCTTTTAAAGGATAACTTTTACCCAGTTAAATTGCATGATACAGTGCTCCCTCAATGCTTCAGTATTTGGGTTAATTCACTGTTAGGCACACTGACAGTAAATTGTACAAGCACTATAGTTTACTGTATAAATGCCCTTCACTAATACACTGTTTTTCAATATGAAGTGAAAAGGGAGCGATTTTGTTTGTTATCCACTGATGTGTGTTTCTTTATCTTCAGTTATTACTGTTTTTGCAGTCGTGTGTATTTGACGTGTTAGTCAGCCAGCACTGGGGCTGTCTCTGAGCAAACGGCTGACTTGCAGTAAAGGCCCTGGCTCCAAGCATCATATTTAACCCTAGTTAAAAAAAACAAAAACTAAAATATAAATAAATGCTTGTTGCTTTGTTGAGAGAAGGAGGTTCTTATCAATATGGCCATATTATTATCCACATGTATCTAACAAATCTATACTATAACAAAACTATAAAACATATATAAAGTCATTTTTAGTGTCTTCAAAAAACCAACTGCTCTGATGAAATAATTGATTGTCTAAGAATTTTTATGTACTATATCTGCATTTCAATCGCGGGTAGTAATAGTTTAGGGCTTACGTGTTTCAAACATTTTCCAAGTGTTAAGCATTGTACGAAACTGAGCCTAAATGTTTTACCATTGTCAAAGATATGCATGTGAAATATAGAGGTTAGCTGTACAGTAGTTTGTGTGCAGTGTAAGGTTATTTATTCAAATTATTTTTGATATTCATATAAGTGTTGTACACACGTGGTCAAATTTCCCAGTATGTTTACTGTTGTATACTTCAAAACTTAAACAGCAAACCAGATCAAAACAGGTCACATCTCACTATTAACACTGAAATAAAACCCAGCCTTGCTGACTTCATTGATTGTCTGAAGTATACTGGATGGAATGCAACAAAGGGTTAACGTTTAAGCGTGTTCAGTCCTGAAGTTTTAGACTTTTATGAAATTAAATGGAATCTAACACCCCTCCCAGCTATATTTACAGTAACATTGTTAACAACGCTGTCTCCCTGTTGTTAAGAAAACTTGATCCGCAGAGGAGGGAGAAAGTCCATTGTGGCCGAGCCCTGGGGAATGCTGGAATTTCATTCCTTTAAATGTGTTTGGAGCTCTGATGACATAATCCCCACGACTGCAGAGTTCTCATTATCTGGGCCTGTCTCTGCCCCAGCTGGCAGTACAAGGAATTCAGATCATTCCGGGCTTGTTTCTCATGCCCTAAACACCAACAGGTGGGCCAGACGGACAGCCAGGCACTCGGGTGGGAGAGTGGGTGGGTGTTTGTCTGTGTCTATCTGTTGTAAAATTAATTCAGATATATGGTTCCCAAGATTTCTAAGTAGGCGCACAAGTTAAACTTGATGCATGTAGGGGTCTAGATAATGACCTAGATATCACCTCACATGTTATTGCCTGTGCCTACAGTAATCTTTGACTGTCTTGCATGGACTGTAATGTAAAGCTTTAGTTCTTTCAAGTCTTTTTCTATAGAGTGCCAGCACTAATTCCCCCACCCCACTCCTCACTAAATTGAGTAAAAATAAGGTGCTAAAATGTAATATTGCAAAAAAAAAGACAAAGCTACAGTAGTTTGGAAGTTCATGTTCTCATTGCTTTAATTGTCAGTTAGTCTGTTTTGGTGCATTAAATAAAATATAGTATTCATGAAATTCTCAGACTAGAACAGTCTAAATGAATATCAAACTGTATTTAGTAAATCAAAATACACTTTAAACCTGACTAGAGTTTCGCTATCTGCCTTACACATTGAAAAAATGTAATACTGTAAACCGTGAATTAGTGAAGGGCCCTTCTACATTACAATATAGTACTTGTATAATTTGCGGTCGCCTTGCACCGCAGCCATGCAGTGCAGATGTCACCTAACACTGTGAGTTCACCACATTTGTGAATCATAGAATAATGAAATAACAAGGGAGCACTGTAAATATGTTTTAAAAAAAACAAAAAAAACACAGTGGTCTATTTCATTACCGTTTTTGAATTGTTAAAATGCTCTTATGAATACACTGCATTAAGAAATAATGATATACAGATCATGCAAAATATTCAACTTTATAACATCTTTCCTTAAAAAAAAAAAAGTATCATCAGTAGAAAAGCACACCTGCAAACGCTCGGTACTGCACATAAGTTAGTCGGACCGAATGTGCTCGTTCTTTGTTTTGTGATTTCTCATCACAGTAATGTTCGGAGCTGGCTAACGCTCCTAAACATTTTCATGTGGCAACCCAGTAACCCTGCTGAGGATCAGGATCTCATGCCTTCAGCCCCTTCACCTATTAAACTGTCAGCTCTTCATAATTACACTGGGTAGTAAACATCCATGGTGTTTCCTGCTGCTAGAGAGAGACACCAACCAGCCTGTCATACCGGAGCAGTTGAAATACTTTCCGTTCAGTGCACGGGGAGCAGCTGTGACATCAAGCAGTAAACTCGGGGGGCAGTCCCACCATGGCAGCACTTAAACTTCTTCCACACTGGAGTGGTGCTTTTGCCATCCCTACCCGTTAATTAAAAACGAATGGATGTTGAAACAACTGCTAAAGTATTTTGTGATGGCTATTGTCCCCCGGTTTGGTTTCCTACAAAAAATACATGGTTTCCTTGCTTAAATACATTGTAAGAAAAAAAAAAAAAATACTTTGCTAGGAATGCATGTTTTGTCGGCAGTGCCAGTGTGTCAGTAAACTGTACTGTGCATGACTTCAAGTGAACACGCTCATAAACAAACTCTCCCGACTGGCATAGGGCAGAAAATAGACAGCTGTCCCCTTATTTACATTGGAACAGAACTCTCTGTTTTTGCATTGCATTTACAGTGTTGCATATTTTACTTGCTGTCTTGTTACATGTTACATTTGCCCCCACCTATTATTATTATTATTATTATTATTATTATTATTATTATTACATTTTAAAACCAAATACTCTTCAGAATGCCTTAAACTACAGGAGCAACAATGTTCTATTTTGGATGCAGTTTAAGAAATATGTAGTTTCCAAAGTATTATCAAAATACAAAAACCTTTTTTTAATGTATTTTCTTACAAAATATGACAGGTTTTTAATTGGAATCTGAATTTTATGCTGTCAGTACTGCAGATGGGCTGATTGTGAAGGGATAACGTTATGATTTACCCTTAGTGATAGAGCAGTGTGCGTCACAGATAAATACTACAGTAGTCTCCATGTATAGGAACACCTCTGAAGAGGCCACTTCGGTATAGGGAACAACCTTGTGGTGAAGTGGAATTTTCCCATTGTAAATGCTCCTGGAACTTTGCTTAAAAGAACACCTTTTTGGCACAGACAATGATTCGTTGCTAACTGATTCAAAACTGATACAGTACTGTTTTGTAACCTGATAACTCATCATCATCAAACTCAAATTCAAATGGTTTATTCAATCTTTTCAAAACTGACTTGTCATCGCGAGAGTGATGTAGCGCTGCTGCTGCATTTAATGTGTGTAGAGCAGTGCAATGTTAATAACCATTGTGTTTAATAAATACATTTGTATTTATTGCAGTTGTGTTTGTGTGGTTGTAATACACACACACACACACAGGCTAAATGCGGTTGTGAGTTCACCTTCTGCTCTTATTCCGGTTTGTATACACACAGTTCGGTTACAAAGGGCAGCGACAACCACACTATTTAATCCTTTTCAGAGCAGTGCGGTTATTAATTCAGTTTGGTTAGTTAATGTGCACTAACTGTGTGTGTGTGTATTACAACCGCAGTTGGTACTCAGTGGCAACTAATGATGTAATTGTTTATCAGACATTTACGTGTGATAAACACGGCTACAGACAAATATATAGGTGCCTGATGAGCCAAGTTGATTTTGTAATACTAGTGAATAGTAAATTCATAACAATGGTAAATAGTGCATACATATAATATACTTTTTTTATTTAGTCAAAGTACAGTTGTATAATATTTTGTTGTAAGAAAAAAAAAAATGTATCCCGATGCCGAACGTCTCATCTGTGTGTTTTTGGCACTCCATGAAAAGTCTCAGTAAATGACAAAGATGCATATACGACTCCTTAGACATGCATACGTTTTTAATCCAGTCATTTGGAAACCACTCAAGTCGTTTCCACCAGCCTTCTGGTACTGCAGATGGTACTGCAGATCATCGCCACTGTATTTAGCAGTGCAGGAAAAGCAAAACGGCATCTTCTCTGGTTTTGCAGAAAAGAGCAGAGCTGTGCTCGACAAGCTCTCGATCGATTACGTACTGTACTTTCTTCCAAAAGCATAAACGAAAACACAGCCTCCATGTTGTCAGACAAAACCTCACGATCGGCATGTAATGATGGCCCGAGTTCAGTGGTTTGTTTAAACAGGGAGTCACTCACTTCAGTAATGAAAGGTGTGTGTGTGTACAACAAACAACTGCAGCGTGTGCTGTTTGTAAATGCGGTTGTCGAGCCAACTGCAATGTGTGTGTACGTAGCCTAAGTATTGTATAACTTGAATTAAATACAGAAAATGCATACATAGGTGTTACGGCCTCATAAGATGAAGTGGTGTCCTGTAATAATACTCGTCAGTGTGCATGGGAAGAGGGCTGTGTTACAGTAGTTTAAGTCTTGTCTGGTATTTTAATCCAGGGACCTCTAGTGTACTAGGAAAGCTTAGCTACATTATTCAGGACCTGCATTCCTCCATCCTTATTCAGGCATTATATTTTTGTAATTCAAGTTGCGTCCATTGCATGAATAGATTTAAAAAATAAAAACAGCTGCTCTTGTATTGCAGTTTAGTTACATTGCTCGCTGGTTCTGGAACCGTCTTCAGAAAGGGCTGAAACTCCCTACCTTGGTACCTCTGCATGATTTCAAGCACATCATTGATAATTTTATGTAACAGCAAGCTGGCCTTGTTTTACATGATGTTTTAATGTCTTTGTGAGCTTGCAGATAATGGCTCTGATGGTGTTGTATTTTAACTGGATGACATCTGTGTGTGTCATGTTGATGTTTATTTGCCATCTCCTTGGTCAGGGCTTACTTAAAAGAACTCTAAAAGCGATTCCTAACCCTAAAAGTGGTAAAACAGTAGTAACATAATAAATTATAAGCAGAAAAAACAATGTCAGTGCATTACAGCTGTACAAACTACCAAGTACAATCACAAATTCCAGCGTGAGGAAGACCCCGGTGTACTGTATGAGAACCTTTGTTGTTGGATAGAACATAAGAAACTTTATGAATGAGAGGCCATTCAGCCCATCATTGCTCATCTGGCTCCTAGTAGCTGATATGAACAAAACTTTATCAAGTCAGGTCTTAAAGGATCCTAGTGATTCAACGTCAGCAACATGGCTAGGTAACCTGTTCCATACCCTCACCACCCTCAGTGTAAAGAAGGGCCTACTCTTGGTCCCAAGTCTATCTCCGCTTAATTTCTAGCTGTGTCTTAGGAAGCTTTTCTATGTCCATAGGAAACCGTATACCTGGAAGCACCTAAAGGGCCCAGGCCTTCTCCTTGAAGCCATGCCCATGGGAAACACAGCCACTGGGTTTGAGCTGGGCACCCCGCGGCATTCTCAGTAAATGAAACGTCTGCACTGCACCCTCCTGAGTAAACTGAAACAAAATAGCGAGACAAACTGTTCTCGGTTTGTATTTGGATATTTGTTTAAAGCTACTAGTTGGCAAGCACAGCACTGTGGGTACATTTGCCTTTTAGGCGTCAAACTGGGATTTTAAAATTAAACTGACTCTTGGATTTCAGTGTCATGAGTATATCCCAGCTCGCGTTTTCTCAGCTAGTTGCTCTGCAGCCACATTGGGATTCCTGAGCATGAGATGTGTACTCTCCTTCTCGTGTAGCTGTCTAAAGGCACTCATGCAAAGGGCTTTGCTCACAAACAGTGGAATCCTTTCCCTCTGGGCTTGTGGATGAGTTCCTACAATTTAATCATTTCCATAAATCTTATTAGTTGTGCGCTTCTATTGGCTATATTGGTATCGTGCAGTTTTGAAAGAAACACATATTAAAACAAATGTGCTCTTACTAGTGCTGGGACAAATATCAGATATTCGTATTTGTTAGAAATGACAGAAATACCTTGCACTTATTTACCGTCTCACCAGAAATTGCGCAACAGTTTTCTAAAAATGGCAAATGAAAAAGAGCGCTGTGTGATATGTGAGATTTAATGTAGTGCGGGGCTAAGTATGTGAACTTGCCTCGTGCACTGAATACATGCTGGCAATGAATTTTGCAGACATTAAAGGTTTGCTGACTAAGGGGTTTAACAGTTTTGAGCAAAATACAGGAGAGAAAGTCAAAAAGTTTGATGTACAGAAGGGTCCAAAATACGGGAGAGTTGACCGGTCGAGTCAGGTATAACTGCAGGCCGGAGACCTGTACTGTCAGTGTCTATTTTGCGAGTAGCTGTTCTGTGGGAGGGCGTGTGCGCAGCTTTAAAATACGTCATCACTGAGGAAACGAATAAAATAAATCTATATAAAAAACCTAGGATCGAATACTTTAGGATTCAGTGAACCGAATCCTACATCTGCCCAAACGCACATCCATTTTAATACATCCCTCCAATGTGTGCAGTTCTTCTTTAAATAAAAGACACAAATCAGGAATTGAATGTAACTGTTGTATTTAATAATAGGTATTCAAGAACAAGAGCACGTCTGATGAACTCTGTCGCAGCTCTCAACTCCCTAAATTACTGGTGGTGTATGCACTGTAAATGAACTCACCCACTCGCGTTCGTTGCCCCTTTAAAAAACACGACCCAGGACACTGAAATGGATTTTCTTGCGCAGTTGCGCTATTTTTTAATGAACACCTCTGTACGAGCACTAACTAACACACAGGAACACCCTGACTAACATGGGACAGCTACGCTGTTTCCCCGTCCTTACAAAACACACTGGTTTGATACAGCACTTACTTTTTAACTCACGAATGCCAGGAAGCAGAGCACACCTTTCTGCCTCCTTCTCCTCAGCAGCCGCCCTGAATAATCTGACTGCCTGTCCTTTATACCCTGCACCCGGTTCTAATCTAATAATAATCTCCAGGTGCAGGGGATAACACATAATAAAACAATTACCAACCAATTAAATTAAACAATAACACAATTAGCAAATTAAATGAAACAATACAACAAAACAATTAAACTAAACCAATGTGCATTTTCACATGTTTTTTTTTTTTTTTTTCTCTTCAGGGAGGCCTTAACCCCCTCCCTGCTATCTCACAGCACTAAACACGTTAAGCAGCTGCTGAATGTAAACATGCCCACCGTATGCAACACAGCACATCACACTTTTCATTATTATTATTTTATTTCTTAGCAGACGCCCTTTTCCAGGACGACTTACAATTGTTACAAGATATCACATTATTTTTACATACAATTACCCATTTATACAGTTGGGTTTTTACTGGAGCAATCTAGGTAAAGTACCTTGCTCAAGGGTACAGCAGCAGTGTCCCCCACCTGGGATTGAACCCACGACCCTCCAGTCCAGAGTCCAGAGCCCTAACCACTACTCCACACTGCTCATGGAGTGAAGTTATGCAGTAACCCTGTAGGTAAACTGTTGAAGAATTTTGTGCTTTGTTGCTTTGTCTAGAGATCATACTGAAAAATAAATAAATAACAACTTGGTGCATAGAAATATATATTTTTTGTAACTTTACCACTGTCAGATGTGCAAGACGTTGTTGAACAATATGCTTTAGTTAAATTACATTTTACATTATTGTAATGTGCCAATACAAGTTCAACTATTTGAGAACTGCTGTGTTTTATTAAAATAAAAACGTGGGTTTTATTTCGCAGGGAGATTCAGGGCACTCCCGGTAATTTTTTCCTCATAGCTCTCAGATCAGGTGACACAGGTTGAAACATCATAAAAGAAAATAGTGGGTTATGGCAAAGATGCAGCTCTCCTTTCTTGTAAAGGTAAAGTAAACGGTTCTGTATTTTGACATTTCTGTTTTGAAGCTGCGCGCGCACGCCCTCCTACAGAACAGCTCCACACAGAACAGCCGCTGACAGTACAGGACTGCAGCCTGCAGTTATACACTGTTGGACAGGTCTGCAATACCCAACTTCCTGAAAATGTTGTGTAGTAATGTTATGTAGACTGTGTATCAAAGCTATTTGGTAGCATTTTGCTCCCCAAAACTCTTAATTTGCTACTAGTTCTTTTTATGCAATAGCATTTTTCTGATACCATATGCTGCAGTATATGACTGACCCTGAGTGAACACGTAATGATTTCCATTACATGAGAGTAGATGTTAAAACTTCATGCTGATTTGAACTCGGCTCTCGCCAAGATGAGCACCAACTAAAACGTAGCTTTACAGTAAACTAATGTGATCCATCTGCATCTCCATCCATTTGCGTTTCTTTACATCTGATGATGAAGATATCCTTCTGCCTGGTGTTGCTGGCTGAAGTGTAATGCTGCCTCCAGGGATCAGATTATTTTGCCTCCCCAGAGCATCCGCACACACACCGGCTGTGATGCTGGCTCCGGGATCAACCACAGTGCGGTCTCCCCAGCGCATCAGCATGACAACTGTCTGGATTGAGCTATGTAGGGTACATCTCTGGGGTCTTCAAGAGGGCACCTTCCATCCTCCTGTGTTTTTCGTTGACTAGCCCACAACACCTCAAGACGGCGTCCCGGCATCACCCCCCTCTGTCCCCAACTCGACTCAGCCCAGCTTACTTACCCGTACAACAGCGTTGCTTTCTTTCTATTGTGCTTGCAATCCCCAGCCAGAACCACAGCCAGTTGCTGCTCCTTTCTGCTGCTTCAGATAAGTTCTTCACTGTGCGGCGCAACTCTTGACTCTCCATCCTCGCTGTTCCGCTTCAGCAGCTAGTTGAGCATACCGCAGTTTCATCCACTGCATCCTCCCATAGCACTGTTAACTTTACCAGATGAACAAGGCGTGCTGATCCAGACCACAAGATAATGTGTGGTCAAAGGTTAGTGGTGGCAATCTCAGGTGGAAAAATAAGTTGTTGACCAACATCTGCCAGCATTTTCCAGTCTCCAGCAGCTTCCAGTTGTCCTGGGCGAGGCTTGGTTTTAACACCTTTTCTTGGTGGTTCCTCTCCTGGACAGAGGAATATTGTCTTTTGTGTGTAATGCTTTGATGGAACTAGTGGCAACTTACTGGTCATGTTACGCTTGTCTTCCAGTGCTAAGACCAAATAATTACATAGTTACTGGTATTAGTTTTTTGTTTTTTTTTTAACGTACATTTTTAGTATAGCGGGAAACCATTGCTAATAGAGCTTCACGATAGATGACTGAGGGTTGTGAGGCCTACAATGCAAATCGTATTGTTTGGACAGTGGAGTACAGATTCCTAACTTCCAGTACTACAGAACAATGTGGATACAACTTAAAAGGGATGACGTTTATTTTATCGACCAAAAGTACAAATACATAACTGTTAAAAACATATATATATTTTATAAGATAACAGACAATGACCTAACAGGATATTACGTTTATTCAATCAGTTAAATGCTAATTTCTTCTGTCATGGAGATTTATTTTGTTATGTTAACCCTGGTTTCACCCATGATAAAAATGAACACATAATAGGTAGATAAAGTAATAATTATCAATTCTGACTATGAAAAAACAAAACAGGAGCAAATAGATAGCTACAACATTGCCATGATCCAAGTAAGAGTCTTCCTTGTTTTATCTGTACGAATAATAGACGAAATACAATCTTGAGGTTCATTAAATTTATCTGTTTTCTTTTTATAATAGATTATTTGTACCTTGCCTACTAATCTTGTTTAGTGAAATGTGTGCTTCAACACAAAATGTTATATATAAACACATGTGGCTAACTAATGCCACTGTTTAATAAATTAACCAAGCATATATATGTTTTTAAAAACCTTGTTGGTTGGTATGCCTTATTCTGTTATTACTGCTTAGCTAATTTCTTCAAAAGTGTACAGCTGACATATTTATGAACAAACCAGTTATTATAAAACGTTGAATGAATCTTTTAAATGTAGCGGTACCGTGCTGGAATTAGCTTTCATTTTCAAAACAGCTTGGTTGTGGTTATAACTTTATAATTTATAAGGTCATACAATGCAGGATTCATCGATATTGTGGCACAGTTATTTATTTATTTATTTATTTATTTATTTATTTTTTTTAAATCGCTGTCTTTATAGGTGTATGATTTGTTAGTTACCGAAATCTCAGTAAACAACTAAAGACATAAGAGGATAATTTCATACCATTTAATTTGCACCGATGAAACATAACCTGGTTAACCGTACTGATGGCATATCAAATGCTTAGATGACAGATACGGCTGCATTCTAGTAGAACTCAAGGATAAAACAAAATACATGTCGACTAGAAATTTTGACTTCAGTGACGGTTAAACGCGTGTGAGGGATATCTGATTATTTCATTTTGGCCCGTTCCAACCCTTGTCCGTTTTTCAGGGAACACAAAAAATACATATCTGAAAGGACTGTGTTTTAATATAAGTAGGCTTCCATTTATATGTACTGTATTGGTTTTGTTGGTACAGTACTATATTTTTAACAGAAGTAGTTTTTTTAATTCAGAACGATATGATTCTGAAAATATCACTTGCTAAAACTAAAGAGACAACATGTTAACTGTAATAGAGTACATACTTTTAAATCCGGTAAGTATTGTAGCGGTATGTAAAATTTCCCATTAACGACCTGACAGCAAAATGAAATCTAAATTTTATCCAAGAACAGAACTGCATAAAACGTAAAAGGGGTAAAACGTAAAATGCAATGCAATTTAGCAAAACCAAGAGATTAAAAAAAAACCCAGCAACACAGTTTCCAGATTCAAAACAGTATCCCAAGGTCAGCATTCAGAATTGCAGAATATAGTGCTCGATAAGGTCCTAATGTCACAGTTCACTTGCAAATGAAAATGCACAAATGCAACAAAAGATCAGACACAAAAAATAATAATAATAATAATACATCACAGTCATACATGGCTGCATTTTCGTGAAACTGGAGGAAGCGCTGTGTAACTGCACAGTGTAAGCTAGACTGATTTGGCATCAGAGAGAATAAAACCAATAAATAAAAAATAAAAAAAAACGCGGGCTGTGACGGATATTCAGATAAATTAACAGTGTATCAGAAAACTGGTGATGGAGTCGGAAATTACATGTAATTATTAAACGGAAATAATAAAGTGTGTGCATTATTTTGAAACAGACGATTTGTTATAAATAGGTTCTCTTAACTGGACTTGTGAAAGTTGTTGAAAGTAATTAAACATGTTTACTGTAAAATTGTAATTAACATTTCAGGGCGGAATGGTGTGTGTTTTTTTTTTTTTTTTTTTTTTTTTTTTTACTGATTTTGTTTTATTTAATCCTTTTATTTATTTTTATTTATTTTTTTAAAAGGCTTTGAAGATGTTTAATGCGACTGTGCAGAACTTCCGATCATGAGGGTACTGTTTTAACATCTCTTTTCCTTCAGTTTTACTGAGCATTTTTACCTATTGCTACAATGTGTCAGCTTGATTCCAGCCTGTGCGGAAGGCTGATATTTTTATCCCAACTTGTTGTTTTCCCGTCTCACAGCAAGTGGCTCCAACAAGTGATGAAAATTCCCAATTAACTGCCAGTCACTGAGAAGGCCAGCTGTAGTTTTAAGGTTGGGTTTGAAGGGAGGAGGGGGCTGGGTAACAGCGAGGGTTGTCTTGCCCCTTTGGCCCTGATCCTTGGCTGTGAAATCCAATCCCCACTCTTAATTTTCTCTTTCCAGTTTCCATTTCAGTCCAGCAGGCTGGGTCTGCTCTGTAACCTTAGCCTGAGGTCTATTCTTGTTGCGTGAGAGCTATCTTAGCTCTCGCCCCCCCTTTGGCCCCACGGGAGCAGTTAAGGTTTCGACAGCCCCCTGGCCAAAAACTATTTGGCTTGGGGCTCCCAGCTGTGACTTCCATCTTGGCTCCAGCTCAATCCTTCCTCCCCTTCTTATCTCCCTTCCACAAAGCAAGGGAGCTATTCTGAACATCCGCACAGGTGCTTTTTTCAAATGTAATTTGTCGTTTTCAAGATAAGTGAATCAAAGGAATTTGGAAAAAGAAATCTTCAGCCAGATGCAATAACTATAAATTGCCAAGCTTTTTTTTTTTTTTTCTTCTCTGTCTCTCTCTCTCACCCCCACTCTCCCACAGTGATCGCTTCTTAGACAGGCAATTGTGGTGTATTTAATTATGGATGATAGTTGTGTTAAGCTGCCGCAGTTGTTAAAGGAGTTTAAGATCACTGCTAATTCCACTTTATTCCTATTGATTTCTCCCGTCGCTGACTTCTGTTTTATTATTCTGAAGTCTTAAAACCTTCCCGACCCCCCCCCCCCCCCCCCCACGACCCTGATCAGATTAATTCATTAATGTATTATTTATTTGATTTAAATACATTTACTGGAAGTCTCAATGAGAATAAAGTGGGTTCAAAGACAAACAAACATCAGTTTAAAAATGTCGAATCTGCTTTTCAGGCGCAAACTGAAAGCCTGTTATGCAAATAAACAGATACGTTTTTAAAGCAGATAAACAGCAGTTCATATGATTACCACCTTGATAAACTGAAGTGCAATGCTTGTTGCTTGAACAGGAAGATTTTCCACTTTTGCAGCCTGCAGAACACATACTACACTGGCATTTGTGTAGTAAACTTCTACTAAAACAACTTGGGTTGACAGCAGTCTTTAATTTGTGAGTTGTTTTTTCTCTCTGGTTAGATAAGCTACACTAAGAATACATTCACAAACAAGATGATGCTATTGGACGCATCGGTGCTCACCCGGTTCCTATTACAGTAGTTGATTGCTCCCAAAACCTTTTAATGTTGACTGTATTGTTTTCACTTTCACTGAAATGGTGCAAAACGCAGAATGTATATCCATGTGCTTTTGGTTTTACACATCAGAAAATATGGTTGTACTGTACTGTCGTTCTACAAGCTTCTTCAACGCTGAGGGAAAAGTTCCTGTCTCTAGCACATGAATACTACTACCCAAAGGTCAGTATGTTAAAACAGAAACAAAAAGTAATGGAATAGTAACTGCCTCTCTAGCTCCGTGATCCCTAAGGAACGATGATACATTTGACCGCGATAGAGGGAGAGCTGGGAATGGGACTTGGACTGGGAATGGGAATGGTTTTATGGACAGGGGCTTCCTCTCTGGGAATATACTTAGCTGTTGCCACAAACGAGTCTTGTGAATTTGATGATTTGTCATCTCTGTGATCATTATTCCATCTAAATATCTTGCATAATAATAATAAAAAAGGAATATTCTCAGTAGCAAGCAGGTTATAGTCTGGTTATACCAAGAGGAAATGAAATACTACACAAGCAAGAACAAATAGATTCAAGTGAGTTGTTCTACCTTTCCCCCTTTTATGAGGTTTTTCAATCCTCCAGAGTGGTTGTGGGTTCTGTTGCCTTCATTTAGTTTTGTTGACATTTTCCTCTATATCAGTCTTTAACTGGCTTTGAACTTGTCTGGAGAATTCTAACTGACTGGCACGGAACAGGATTGACCTTTCAACTCTCCTGGCCCAGCCTAGTCCCTCTCTCTCGCTCTCTCTCTCTCTCTCTCTCTCTCTCTCTCTCTGGCTTTATTAGCATGACAAGAGTGATCCAGTGTTGCCAAAGCATTTCAGCACACCACAGTTTCTCAGGGTCAGGTAGGTGTGGAAACTGGGTCAACCGAATCAAGAATTTAGGGAGGTATGTGTCCCTTATTCGGCAGTATTTGGAGCAGGACAGCAGGAAGGCCCCATAGCATTCCAATTTGTTAATTAATTTTGTTTCATTATGCCATTGCTCAATGTATGTCATTTCATTATTGAGATCAATTTGTTTAAATGTTATTGCAGTAATTTTGTCATTGGCACTGTTGCCAAGCTGGTGTTTCTTTGCTAGTTGTCTCAGGGGGTCTCTCTCTGAGCAGAGGTGGTGTCTCTGGGATGCTTTGTGCTGGTAGGAGTGTGGCTCAGCCTGACACGCATGGTTGGGGGAGTTTCTATGTATGTGTAAAATGTTTTTACAAAATTCTAAATGGAAAGTTTCAGTTTGACTTTTATCCCATGTTTTGTAATTACATTTTGAAAGTGGGCCCCATATTTCACTACCATAAAGAAGGATTGGTTGGATAACACTATCAAAGATTTTTAGCCAGATCTTTATTGGGGTGATATTTTTGTAAAGTGTTTTCTTTATGGCATAGTAGGCTCTGCGAGCTTTTTCCCTCAATGGGTTTATAGCCATATTGAAGCTCCCTGACGTGCTGATGGTCAGACCCAGGTAAACGTAGCTAGTGGTGTGTTCCAGGGTGGTGGTTCCCAGATTGACGCGGTTCCTGTTTCCCTGTGATCTGGCTTTCTTCATGAAATCCAGATTTACTGTCAGTGCCCAGGACTGACAGCACTGCTCTAGCAATGACAGGCTCTGCTGCAGACCCTGCTCTGTGGGGGACAGCAGGACCAGGTCATCTGCATAGAGCAGGAATTTAATTTACTTGCCATGTAGAGTGAGGCCAGGGATTGCAGACTGCTCCAACACTGTGGCCAACTCGTTAATATAGATATTGAACAGTGCTGGGCTCAGACTGCAGCCCTGTCCCCCCCCCCCCCCCCCCCCCCCCCCCTCTCTCATATATATACTGTATATGGTCAAGTTGAAAGGTAATTGTCACATGGTTTGAATGGAATGAGGAAACCCGTTCAGTGCTAGACCATCACAATTTTTCAGACAGTCTAACAAGCCAGTAAAGACAGATATAGAGAACAGCGACAGTAACTCAGTATTGAATCAACAGAACTGAGAATCACTCAACATACTGTAGTTGCAAACATCACAAAAGGACAAGGGGAAGTTGAACAAATAAATAGTTACAATTGAAGGAATATTTACATGTGGCCTACCTTAGTGTAACTGCACAGCTTTAATTACGTGTCTGACAGTGTAACTGCATTGTGGATGGTATTTGCCAGTAGATTCATATTCAGATCATAACGTATTTGTTTCTTTATTTATGTATTTATTTGAGCACTTTAACACCACAGGTGAACCTTTTCTAACTGTAAGATTAAAACAAGTGATCGACTGCGTTCATGATAGTCAGCTGAAGTAATGAATGACATGTAGTAGTGAATGACATGCAGTTTTCTGTTATTGTAACGTTAATATAAAATAAAATTTCATTTAAGGGTCGGGAAGACTTTGAAAAAACGTCTAGTCAAAATAATATCTTTTTCAACACATTTATTTACAAATCATTGCTTGTAAATCAGTGTTGACCACTTTTCCCCCTGTATCATAGCAGGTGTATGAATAACCCCAATACTAAGGACACATTTTCCAAACAAGTGGAATACGTGCACACAGATGGTGTACGTTGTTCCTGGGCCTGTAGACGGGGTCAGTCCTGGCCAGGGAGCAGTTCTTCCATTGCAGCGGTGCCATGTTGGGCGCTTTGCCAAGTTACCCAGTCTCCTTTCTATTCTTCCATAAAAAAGCCAACAGTTGTTGTTATTATTATTATTATTATTATTATTATTATTATTTGTTTATTTAGCGCCTTTATCCAAGGCAACTTACAGAGACTAGTGTGTGTGAACTATGCATCAGCTGCAGAGTCACTTACAACTACGTCTCACCCGAAAGACGGAGCACAAGGAGGTTAAGTGACTTGCTCAGGGTCACACAATGAGTCAGTGGCTGAGGTGGGATTTGAACCGGGGACCTCCTGGTTACAAGCCCGTTTCTTTAACCACTAGACCACACAGCCTCCTATAGTTTTTTGCTATAGTACAGGCACCAGTGTACTTTTAATTTAAAGCGGATCTTCATTCCATCAGACCCCTGTAGTTCTGGCACAGAGGTCCATCGCTTCAATAACACAAAGCTATTTATACCCACAGTACATTGCTGCTTGTAAGGGGCTTGTAAGGGGCTGTGGACCCCAGCCAGCTGTGACTGTCTTACTTTACCACTGGTGCTGTTCCCTGTGTGCCCTGCAGGGGGAGCTCTTCATACATCATTGGAAGCAATATTAAAGCTGATCCTGTGCTGTGCTGCAAGTCTCAGACCTTACTCTTGCAATGGTTTCTTTTTAACTTTGTTATTGAGCAATTTATGGCACTGTGGTATTATTGTATTGGGAGTTCTTGCAGCAGAGCGGGCTGCGGGAGGGTTTTTAACAATTAGTCCCTAGAAACACGCTACAGACTAAATAACTGCACAATCTTTGCTTACAGTAACAACAGGAATTGT